>NC_134083.1:74440099-74672956 GCF_000715075.1 Nicotiana tabacum
TTTCTATGATTTGAGAATATTTGGAAGGTTGATTATTGGTGCACGGATTGCACGGGTTATGGCATCAGATTGTACTGATGTGACATGTCACTAGAGTGATCGTGTTGGATGAGATGAGATCATTGGACCTAGAATGGATACTATCAGAATTGATTACAGTATGTTTGGAAGGATAATATCGAAAGTCGGCTTAGAATGTGTTATAGTTCTTATCGAATGAGAGGGAATCCCATGACTGGTTGATCTGATGAATGGTTATGAGTTCTGCGTGTTTCTTTCATCATCGGCAGTGTACGAATATTTTAGAATGAGGTTTTGTTTGATATGAGGTTTATTACTAGTATTGGGTTGTTTTGAGAAGCTGATGTAATTTGAAATTATCGCTATGAGTATTTGAGTCATGTGGTACATCATGTTATTACATCTTGGGTTATGGTGAAGGCTTGTTACAGCTTGTTCAGACTTATACAGTGTGTAGGTGCGAGATTCTCATCTTATAAAAATTTCGGATGTTGGAAATTGGATTCTAAGGTTTCTGGGCCAGGTTGAATTAAGAAACTATAGTTATGTTGTGTTGTCAGGCCTATATGGGATAGGGTGACGTGAGATCACCCCCGGGTATGTGCATGGCAAGGTTACACGGCGATTTGATGGCTTTTGGAACAACTCTGAGCACGTTTGAGGGCAAACGTATGTTTAAGTGAGGGAGGATGTAACGACTCGACCGGTCGTTCTGAGAAATTTCACTTCGCTTGATAGTTTTCGAGCATGAGTAGCTCTATATGATGTATTATGACTTATGTGAATCGTCGGTTTTGTTTTCAGGTTATTCGAAATTGATTTGGAAGAAAGATTCTCAGCTAGAAGCTTTAAATTTGAAAGGTTTGACCAAGTTTAACTTTTTAGTATTTGACCTCGGATTGGATTTCTAATGGTTCTGTTAGCTCCGTTGGGCGATTTTGGACTTAGGAGCGCGTCCAAATTGTGGTTTGGAGGTCCGTAGTATAATTTGGCTTGAAATGGTGAAAGTTGGAATTGGACCGGGAGTGAACTTTTTGATATTGGGGTCAGATTTCGTTTCCGGAAGTTGGAGCAGGTCCGTAATGTCAAATGTGACTTGTGTGCAAAATTTGAGGTCAATCGGACGTGATTTGATAGGTTTCGGCATCGGTTGTGGAAGTTGAAGTTTCAAAGTTCAATGATTTCGAATTGAGGTATGATTCATCGTTTCGATGTTGTTATGCATGTTTTGAGGACTCGAATAGGTCTGTGTTTTATTATGGGACTTGTTGGTATATTTGGACGGGGTCCCGAGTGGCTCGGGTGAGTTTCGGACGAGGTTCGGATCATTTTCACTCCATGTTGCATATCTGAAGATTTTCTGGTTCTGGTGTGATCGCACCTGCGGAGTGTTGGGCACAGGTGCGGAACCGCAAAAGCGGCAGTGCCATCGCAGAAGCGAGAAAGGGAGCTGGGCGTGAGGATCGCAAGTGCGTGTGATTGGATGCTCCTGCGCAACTGCAGATGCGGTTCAAGTGCACAGAAGCGCGATCGCAGAAGCGGCTTAAGGACCACAAGTGCGAGGTTTTACTGAGTGAGGTTGTTACGCATAAGCGAGGAATTCCCGTAGAAGCGGTAGTCGCAGATTGGTGTCGGGGATAGTGTGTTTTTGAGGTGTAAGTTGGGGATTTGAGGCTAGGGATTTGGAGAGTTGGTTGTGAGGATTTGAATGACCAATTGGTGTCGGATTTTGATGAATTTGGTATGGTTGGGATCGTGAGTGAATGAGCTTTCGGATTTTGTGACTTTTGTCAGATTTCGAGACGTGGACCCGGGGGTCGGGTTTGGGCCGATTTCGGATTTTGGCTATAATTTCGTATTTTTCTTGTGGAATTAATTCCTTTAGCCTATATTGATTGTATTGAAATGCTTGTGGCTAGATTCGGGACGTTTGGAGACGAATTTGAGTTGTTTTTGGTTAAGTTTTGAGCCGTTCAGAGGTCGGAACGCGCGAGATGGCATCTTTGGAGCATCGCTTGGCTTGCTCAGCATTGGTAATGGCTTGTTCGAAGTAAGTAACTCTTGTAATCTTGAAGCTGAGGGTATTAACCCTGAATATATGTATTATGTGAATTGTTAGGTGGTGACGCACATGATAGGTGACGGGCGTGTGGGCTTGCACTATGGAAATTGTGACATAATTATTTCCGTGGAATTTTGTAGTCAAATAATCTTGGCATTTTCTATATAGTTTTATGTGCTAAAGAAATTGAGCTGAGAATCATATTAAAAATCATGTTGAGGCTATGTACCAGTATTGTTGGAACCCACAAAGGTCATATTGCTGTGAATTATTTGTTTTAAATTTAAAATATATAGTCAGTCATATCCATGTCATTACATATCATATCCCAATCTCTGTTATTATTTATTGATACATCATATCAATATTTTTGGGCTATTTTCATGGCATTGTTAGCCCATGAGAAAGAGACTGGAGAGATTGATGACTGAGTGAGGCCGAGGGCCTGATTGTGAGGATTATTACGTGGATCGGGGTTGCCCGCCTACAGCAGGCCTTATAGACTTTATTATAGCACGTGAGTTGTCTGTGCAGCATGTGAGTTGTCCGTGCGGATCCAGATATTATTATAGCACGTGAGTTGTCCGTGCAGATTATAGCGTTTGGGCTGTAGGAGAATCTCATGAGTCTAAACAACCCCAGAGAGCGCAGGTACCTACTGAGTGCGAGTGTCGAGTGCGAGTGCTGAGCGATTGGGAGAACTGAGTGACTGAGAGGACTGAGTGAAATGATACTCTGAGAGTATGCATATAATTTTATCACCGAGTTGCATCGCATTGACATGCACACATGACATACAGGCATAAAGATATATTTTTCTCATGTTGTACAGTATCACATCATTCATGATTTCTCACATATGTTGACAGATGAGCATAGTGATGCATTTGTTTTACACGGATTATCCGGGAAGAAAATGAAACATCTCATTTATTATTGAAAGGATTTTTGGGAAAATTATTGCCTTCAAACTTATTCATATTTTTTTGAAATTTCGGTAAACGATTTGGTTTTTCACTGATGTACTTGAAAGGAAGAACTATTTCTAGAAATTATGATTTAGCTGAGTAATTTATTTCTGAGTTACTTCTTATATTATTGGCTTTACGTTGTTATGGATGTGGTGAACTATTGGTTTTTGACCCGATCTTGGTAAAAGCTCGCCATTGCTTTCAACCTAAGGTTAGGTTTGTTACTTACTCAGTACATGGGGTCGGTTGTACTGATACTACACTTCTGCACATTGCGTGCAGATGTTGGCTATTGTTGTTGTTGTGTTCGATGGTTGTTGGATTTGAAGATGTACCTGCATTCCGGTTGTAGCTGCCTCTTGTTCATGGTAGCCGTAGATTTATAAAACTTTGTTTATGTACTTTTCAAACAGAAGATGTATTTACTTCATATCAGCTTTGTAAATTCTATTCTTAGAAGCTCATGATTTGTACTACCAGTCCTTGGGAAAGGTATAAGATTCAGATAATTCCTTTGTTTAATCGTCTTTTTAATATTATTGAAATTGGATAGTTATTAGTTGGCTTACCTAGCGGGTTGAATTAGGTGCCATCACGACTAGTGGATTTTGGGTCGTGACAAATGAATACATTTAGGGACTTACACTTATTTGCGACCTTTTCTTTTTCTCCTTGCCCAACCACCCAATGAATTCTTCAATAACTTTTCATCATCTTTGGCATAATGAAAAATACATGTACGAGTATATTTTGATTTTATCCCGCCTGTATACTCGGTAGTATTCTCATTGTGCGCCATCGATGTTCCTCTTTTATTTATCTATTCAAATGGAGATTGCTATTGCCAACTAAGCTTCTTATTACTTTTCCCTCAACCAATCTCTTCTTCAATATTTCCTTCAACATCCATGGACAAACCCCCATCAATGCTCGTTTGTGTAGTCGTAGAAGTAGGAGTAAGAATAGCAAATGATGGACCATCAAAACCAATACTATCTCTCTTCCTTTTCCTAGTATATTGATTAATGACTGCATTTTTGTTTTGCTCTGCAAGCAATACTACATATACATTAATTTGGCCGCAAGACCTCAATTCCAGGACAAATTGTCAAATGAAGAAACGAAAAATCAAGACATAATTTTTGAAATGTCCTGATAATTTGAAGTATGAATCTAATATTAAGAACATAATTTTCCAAAATATCCTTAACTTCTGGAATTTGACCGGAAGAAAAGAACTTAATACCTATGTTGACCACCATGTCTTCTTCTATTTCTTTAATAGGCAATGGAGCTGAGATATTGCTTATGCTTGTTCCATCCATTGCATTTTCTTTACCTTGCAACTATGCTCCATGTTCTTTGCTTGCAAGTTCACAAGATTCTGCAAAAATTTACAAGAGCTAACTGTCACGACACAATTCCCTTATAGGCCGTGATGGTGCCCAGCGCCACCGCCAAGCAAGCCAATAGTGAACCAACCACATGATTTCTCTTTTTATTAAATTTCCAAGTAATAAAATTTTTCCTTAATTAAAATATTTATGAAGTAGAGAATTTAAATAAATAAAACGAAAGCAACTGAGTGCAGTCATAGCCATATTAATAATCCAACACCACAAAGGCCGCTAGTGTGTGCCAAAACCTGGTGTCACAAGTGTATGAGCACTAATAGATTATACAAAACTCTAGCTACTGTCTGAAATAAAAATAGACAGAAATAAATGCAAAGGAGAGACTTTAGGTGCTACAAAACGGTTCAGGAAGCAACTCACCACTAGGCCTTCGGGTAACGGGGATGCGCGCCGGTGTGATAGCTAGATGCACCTGCCTCAGATCCTGCACGGTTAGTGCACAAGTGTAGCGTGAGTACATAAACAACATGTACCCAGTAAGTATCAAGTCTAACCTTGAAGAAGTAGTGACAAGGGGTCGATATCGACACTTACTATGGGCTAACAATAAAAATACAGAAGTTCTAAATAAGCATGGGCTACGTATATAACTACAACAATTCAATAACAACCAGGAAATAAATAATTCCTTTACACATGCTAAATCTCAATAACTTTTTGTCTGATATTATTTTAACCTCTCAAGTCATGAAATGATATCAATAAATAATTAAAATCAAAGTATTATCTCGCACGATTATGCCGAGGACGTACGGCCCGATCCAAAATAACGTGTACACTGCCGAGAGTCGTGCTACACGAACCATAGATGCATCTATCTACTGCCGAGGCGTTCAGCCCGCCCCACAAGAAGAGAGGATGCTTTATAACCATTTGACTTAAACGTTATTACAAGGCTAATATAGAATGTAGTACAATTTCCATTAACAATCAAGTAGTTCGCTCAAAATTCAAGCAAGTGAAATTCGGTCCTTTACAATTCCTCTAATAAATCCTAATATAATTTAGGCACTTTAGTTAACAAGTAGGGTGCAAACATTACAAGTAATTCATGATTTGGGTCCTAAACTACCCGGACATAAGCATAAATAGTAGCTACGCATGGACTCTCATCACCTCGTGCGTACGTAGCCTCCACAACTAGAGGAAAATAGCAATTTAAATAACTTATGGGGTAAATTTCCTCTTACAAGGTTAGGCAGGAGACTTACCTTGTCTCAAAGATCACTTTCCGATCTCAAATTCGCTCTAAAGCCTTAATTCGGTGCCGAAAATCTGAAACTAGTCAAATATTGTACTGTATAAATAAATCAATATATGTTTCAAAGTTCATAATTTAACTATTAGAGTAATTACCCAACCCAAATTGAAAGATTCTTAAAGTTTACCCTCGGGCCCACGTGCTCAGATTCCGGAAATTTTCAAAAAAATTTGTTACCCATAACCTCACAAACTCAAGTATATAATCTTCACTCAATCCCATAACCATTTCGTGGGTAAGTCTCATTTTTATCAAAACCTTGGGTTACTCATCTAAACCCATAATATATAGAAATCACTTACCTCAAAGTGCTAGGTGAAAATCCCTCTCCAAAAGCTCCAAAATCGCCCAATGAATGAAAGAAATGAGTCGGAAATGGTTTAACTCCCAACTTAAATGAACCCTTCTGCCCAGCGGTATTTCCGCACCTGCAGGAGGACCTCCGCTTCTGTGGTTAACCTTTCGCTTCTGCAGAACACGCTTGACCACTGGCCCATTGCATCTGCGGCCAAGTCCCGCATCTACAAGTCCTCTTTTGTGGCTCGACTCGCCCATCTGCGATCATGGCCAAGCTGCCTCCCTTCGCATCTGCAGACCCCTCCACCGCAAAAGCGAGTTCGCTTCTGCGGAGCTCGCTGACCCCTCATCTTTCTCCTTCTGCGAGCAAGGTGACACATCTGCGGTACCACTTCTGCGGTCATTCCACCGCATGTGCGAACGCACCAGATGATAGGCACCAGCAGCTCCTCTCCAAAGAGCTAACAAGCCCCGTCGACACTCTGAATCCTGTACGGGGCCCCCAGGCTTCGACCAAACATACCAACAAGTTCATAAACATAAAACGGACTCGCTCGCACTCTCGAAATGCGGAAAACAACATCAACTCTAAAGATCATAACCCAAAACCAAATAGATTCAACTTATAAATTTCAAATTCTTCCAACTAGCTCTGAACGTGCCGAATCATACTTAAACTACTCGGAATGATTCCAATTTTACGTGCAAGTCTTAAATCATCATACAGAACTATTCTTAGGCTCGGAATCTCAATTGAACCTCGATAATACCAAATCCTACTTCAAACCAAATTTAAAAGACTTTAAAACCTTCAATGTGCCAAATTCCAATATTAAGCGCCGAAACGATCACGGGTCATCCAAAACTCGATTTGAACATACACCCAAGTCCAAAATCATCAAACGAACCTATTGGAAACGTCAAATCCTGGTTCTGAGGTTGTTTACTCAAAACGTTGACTCAAGTCAAACTTAGCCCTCTTTAGCCAATCTTAAGAAATCAAATGTTTCGATTTCAACCCGACCCCTTCCAAATCCCGAACTAACCATCCCCGCAAATCTCAAAATAGTAAAAGCACAATACGGGAAGTCTTATTTAGGAGAACAAAGATCTAGAAAGTAAAATGATCGGTCGGGTTGTTATACTAACACATTTAGTATTTGTTACTAATCTTTGACTAACACTAACATGTATAAGATCAAACAAAACTCTATCTGATCTTTCGCAACTGTCAAGATAAAGCAAGTTAAATCATTATCTTGACTAGCATCATTTTAATTTCCAAAATTGGCTCTAAGAGAGAGAGATATAGAGATATCATATGTTCCTTCTACACATCTGCAAATAATCTCACTTATGCTTGTTCCTTGGGAATTTTCCATGTCTTGAGATTGTCCTCCACTTTCCTCTTTTGAAATTTCCTCATCTTGATGTTCCACTCCATCTTCCTTTATTTTATTTAGCTCTGCAAGCAAAACTACATATACATTAGTTTGGCTGCAAGACATCAAGAAACTAAAATTCAAACAATAATTAAGAAGGGGAAAATTGGCAAATCATGCCACAATGCAGCCTTGTTGAGATACCATAGTAATTTCGATGCACCAAGACAACAATATATAAACACTCCCATAAAATGCAAACCAACATCCAATGCAGCTGAAAGAACATAATTATGCTTTTGCCACTATTTCTTTTTGTATCGTATGTTCAAAATAATCTAGTTATTCAAAAAAAATAACTTAATACCTATGTTGTCCACCCTATCTTCTTCTATTTCTTAAAGAGCTGATGGAGTTGAGATATCGTATGTTCCTTCAACACATTTATGTTGAAATTGTACTCCATCTTCTTTGCTTGCAGCTTCACAAGATTATGTAACATTTACAAGAACAAACACAATTAACACTTGTTACTAATATTTTATCAAAACTAACATGCATCAGATCATCAAAATTCCATCTAACCTTGATTAGCATCATTTTGATTTCCAAATTTGTCTTTAAGGGAGAGAGGTGTAGATATACCATATGTTCCTTCTACACATTTTCATATAATCTCACTTATACTTGTTCCCAATGGATTTTCTACATCCTGAGATTGCACCCCAGATTTACAAATTATTTCTGTTACATTTCTCTCTTTTGGATTTTTCGGATCTTGACATTCCACTCTATCTTGATATTCCACTCCACAGCAGATTCTACACACATTTGTAAGCGTAAAACAATTAATATTCATTAAGCTAATGAATTTAAATATACAATGACAACAATATCAAAAACTCTATCTAACCTTTCCCAATTCCGATGCCTATATCAGTTTTATCTTCTAGATGCACATCTGTATAAAAGCTTTCATAATGATCTTCATTATTGTCACATTGATCATCAACTACATCTTTGCCAATTGGAATACTAAGTTCTCTCTCTTTGTTCCTTACATCTGGTTTCTCAAGAAGCTTCAATAAAGTATCAACCTTCGACTTTAGGTTTTTCTTTAAAGCCCGTGAGATAGTATTTAAAATAAAAATGTCACGGCCCGAAATTCCTACCTTCGAAACCGTGATGGCACCTAACATTTCACTTGCTAGGCAAGCCAATGTTAGAGAGATCCTTGAGCCAGTTTTTAAAAAACGCAAATAAGTAAAGCCAATTAAACAGAAATGGAGCCAAAATAAAGTACGAAATAGCATAATAATCTATTATCTAGTACAACACAGATATGGAGTCACAATATCACGACCCAAAATCTAACTAGTCGTGATGGCACCTAACCCAACCCGCTAGGTAAGCCAAGTGACAATAAACCAATTCCAGTGAAATTTAATGAGACAAATAAATAAAAGAAAATATCTGAATCTTATACATTTCCTAAGGACTGGTAGTACAAATCATGAGCTTCTAAGATTAGAATTTACAAAGCTGGAATGAAATAAATAAATACATCATTTGTTCGAATTGTACATAAACGGATTTTTATAAATCTAAGGCTACCATGAACAAGAGGCAGCTACCACCGAAATGCGGTACGTCTTCAAATCCAACTCCCGTCGATCACAGCAACATCAACATCCAATATCTACACGCAAGGTGCAGAAGTGTAGTATGAGTACAACTGACCCATGTACTCAATAAGAAATAAACCTAACCTTATGTTGAAAGTAGTGATGAGCTGGAACACCGGTCGGGGTCCAATACCAATAGCCAACAACCGTTCATAACAACATGATAGAAGTAATAAAAGAAGTAGCTCAGAGATAAAATGCTCAGTTCGTTCACAGTTTCAGAAAAATAGGCTTGCTTTTCAAGTATATCAATGAAAACCCAAATCCTTTACCGAAATCACCAAATTTATGAGTAAGTTTGAAAACTGTGATTTTTTCCGAAAACTTTTCAACAACAGATAAGATGTTTCATTATCAAATGACATGAGGAAATTACATATCTATGCCTACATGTAAATGTGTGTGTGAAGTCATGAATGATATAATATTAATGTCATACAACACGAGAAAAATACATCTCTATGTCTGTATGTCAAGTGTGCATGTCGAATGCAATGCAACTCAACGATAAAACCATATGCATACTCTCAGAGTATCAATTCACTCAGTCCTCCCAGTCACTCAGTCCTCACAGTCACTCAATCCTTCCAATCGCTAGGCACTCGCACTCGGTAGGTACATGCACTCACTAGGGGGTGTACAGACTCCGGAGGGGCTCCTTCAGCCCAAGCATTATAATAATCCAATCACGACATAAATCAATAAAATATGTTGCGGTATGCAACCCGATCCCATAAACATCCTCACCATCAGGCCCTCGGCCTCACTCAGTCATCAGTCTCTCCAGTCTCTTGGGCTCACAATATCATGAAAATCAGTCCCAAAAAATAATGATGTGATGTATCAATAAATGGTGACAGAGACTGAGATATGATATGCAAATGAATGCGTATGACTGAGTATGTAATTGCAGTGTAAGCAAATAATTCAACAGCAGCAATGAACTCGGTGGGTCCCAACAGAATAAGCATGTGGTCTAGACATGGTTTCTAGCATGAATCACAGCTCAATTACTCTAGCACGTAGAGATTTCATAGATACACATAAGATTAGGCAACTACACAGAACCACAGAAATAATCGAGTCACAATTAACACGATGCACGCCTGTCACCTAGCATGTGCGTCACCTCGATGCCAAACATAACACGTATAATCAGGGTTCATACCCTCAACTCTAAGTTTAGAAGTACTACTTACCTCGAACAAGCAAAATCCAATACTGACAAGCCAAACAATGCTCCAAAATGCCATCACGCGCGTACCGATCTCTGAACGGCTCGAAACTAGCCAAAAACAACTCAAATACATCAAATAATACCAAAGGGAACAAACCCAATCGATAAAGGTCGAATCTTTAATCAAAATCCCGAAATTGACCAAAAAGTCAAACCTAGGCCCGCGCCTCGGAACACGATAAAACTTATAAAATCCAATAACCCATTCAATTACGAGTCCAACCATACTAGTTTCACTCAAGTCATCTAGAGTTTTAAACTTTAATTCTATGTTTCAAAGCCTCAAATAGCTTCTTTAAACCTTCCTCGATTTGTGTGCGCATCCTAGGTATTTTTTAGAAGGCTAAAATGTTAAAAATTGAGAAAATATGAAATTTTGCCTTAAAATTCTATTTGAGTTGATTTCGATCAACATTTTGAGTAAATGGACCCAGATTCATGTTTTGACGGTCCCCGTGGGTCCATGTCGTGATTTAGGACTTGGGCGTATGTCCGGAACCGAATTCGGAAGTCCCTAGCTCGAGTTATCGCTTTTGGTCGAAAATTAGAAGTTTAAAGGTTTAATGAATTTAAAGATTTGACCAATGTTTGACTTTGCCGATCCAGGTCAGTATTTTAGTTCAGGAACTCGGTATAGGTCCAATACTATATCTATGAATTTTTTACAAAATTTGGTGAAAATCGGAGTTGGTTTGACGTGATTCGGACGTCCGATTGTTAAAATGGAAGTTCCAAAGTTTCATTTGATTTGTGTTAGATTCATAGTTCTAGGCATTATTTTGGTGTTTTGATCATGTGAGCGAGTTCGTATGATATTTTTGGACTTGTGTGCATGTTTAGTTTGGAGCTCTGAGGGCTCAGGTGAGTTTTTGATAGGCTACAGAAGGTTTTTGGACTTAGGATCATAGCTGGTGTTCTACTGTTTCTGGTGCAGGCCTCAGATTGCGAGGTCTGGCTTCGCATTTGCGATAGGGCAAACTTCCTGTCAGGGTCGCATTTGCGAGCTAGTTCCTCGCATTTGCGAAAAATAGGTAGACACCAAAGATTTGCAATTGCGAATAATTTCTTCACAATTGTGAAGTGGTTTGCAGTGTTCGCTTTTGCGATCAAAATGATCGCAATTGCGAGGAGTTCAAGTTCAAAAATGTGAACGAACCATCGCAGCAGAGGTATGAGACCTTCGCATTTGTGAATGGTTTTTTGCATTCGCAAGGTTCGCAATTACGAACCCCAGGTCGCAATTGCGACATCTGCGCCTGGACTTAAGCTGAGTTGGACGGGATTTTTCTCATTCTTTCAAATTTTCAAACCTAGAAACCCTAGAGGCGATTTTTCCCAGAGCTTTTCTTCTCCAATTCATTGGTAAGTGATTCTAACCTACTTTCTTTCAATTACCCAATATATTTCATAAGATTTCTACCTAAAATCTAGGATTTTCATGGTAGAAATTGAGGATTTGGGTGGAATTAAGGATTTTTGTAAAATTAGAATTTAGACCTCAAATTGAGGTCGGATTTTGAAACAAATTATATAACCGGGCTCGGGGGTGAATGGGTAATCGGATTTTGGTCCGAAATTCGGGTTTGGACCAAGTGGGCCCGGGAGTTGACTTTTGTTGACTTTTTCAATAATGAACTAAATTGAACCTTTTGCATTCGTGGGTAGTTCCTAAGGCTTATTTTGAATCTTTTGGCTAATAATTTGCTGGATTTGGTTGGCTCGAAGGCTTGTTCAAAAGGCAAAGCCTTGGTTGAGCTTTGAGTTGATTTTTGGAGCGAGGTAAGTGTTGAGTTTAACATTGATTTGAGGGAATTGGGAACCCTCGGACTATGTTCTATGTTAAATTCATGTGTTTCAGCATATATGCGAGGTGACGAGTGCTTATACGCCGCCAAATTACTTGTTTCCCTGATCTTCCGCTTTTCCTTATTTGTTTCATTCAATGTCTTAATTGTTGTGTGCTTTAAATGCCTTCCATGATTTATTTGCTACTTGTTAATCATTGTCCCTCGTGTTAAAATGTGACCTTCCCATACTTTCATGACTCGCTGCTAATTGCCTTAATTGACTTACTAGCACCTTTAATTGCCATTTACTAGACTTGTCTTGTCGTGCAATATTACATATGTGAATTCCCACGTTGGTACAAGGTTTTGTTTCTGATTCCGCTTCATATTCATTAATAGTAGAGATTCATATGATTTGACCTATTGATTGTTTGTGCACATTGAATATTTGGTACTGATATGGTGGGATCGGGTTGCACGCCGCAACATGTAAAATAAGGATAGATTAATATGGTGGAATAAGGGTGAATTTTTACTGACATAGTGGGATCGGGTTACACGTCGCAACATGTGAAATAAGGGTGGATTGATACGGTGAAATAATAGTGAATTGTCATATTGATTTTGTTATATGGTGGGATCGGGTTGCGCGCCACAACATATATTTATTTATAATTATGATATTGTTACGATGGAACAAGGGAGGATTGCATTGCACGGTGGGATCGGGCTACGCGCCGTAACAATTTATGTGTTTCTATTTCCTTGAGTTGTGTTGGTTTGGGTATGAAATTCATTCTTCCAAATCGATTCCGAATAACCTGAAAACCATAACCACGATTCACACAAGTTATAATACATCATAAGGAGCTACTCATGCCCCCAAACCTCCGAGCGAAGTGCAAATGCTCGAAACGATCGATCGGGTCATTACACATAAGTACACGAGCTTCTAGAGGTTCTACAAATAGAGTCTAAAATAAATACAATTATCTCGAATGAGATGAACAGTAAATAACGAAATAGGAAGGGGACTTCAAGGTCTGCGGACGCCAGCAGATCTACCTCGAGTCTCCAAATAAGATAATCTGAGCTGATGCGCCTCACGGACAGCTGGGACCAGTACCAAAATCTATACAAGAAGTACAGAGTGTAGTACGAATACAACCGACCCAATGTACTCTGTAAGTGTCGAGCCTAACCTCGACGAGGCAGTTACGAGGCTATGACAAGACACGCACGTGATTAAAACTGTACAAATAAAAATATACGTACGACATAACAACAAATTAGGATTTAACATGTACGATTGGGAGGGAACATGAAAAAGGGTACAAGGTACGGTAACTACAATAGGAAATGACAACATGAAACAATCAATAAACATGCAACTAATGAAAATAGAGAAAACATAATAAATAAAGACTGCACGGCATCACCCATCGTACTTTTACTCTCAACCTCACCATGAAACAATAACAATGGCACGACATCACCCTTCGTGCGTTTACTCTCAATATATCCATAAAATGATAAATACGGCACGACATCACCCTTCGTGCTTTTACTCTCAATTTCATCATGAACTGATAAATACGGCACGACATCACCTTTTGTGCTTTAACTCTCTTCCTTACCATGTATAAATCAATAAATGAAACAATAATTGGCAGGACATCACCCTTCGTGCTTTAACACTTGAAATTTCAGCCATAACAATATATATATATATATATATATATATATATATATATATATATATATATATATATATATATATATATAACATTTTGGGAGGAAGAATAAGCAAGAATAAACCTTACGTCAACAATAGTTCCACAATACCGAACCTCAACTTCCAATCCACAATACTGAACCTCAAATTCCAATAATTCTCAATTATCACAAATAGTTCATAAATATGGAAAGACGATCAATTAAGTAATAAACTAGTCTAAGCATGGATATCATAATCAAATAAGGAAGTAAATTACAATAAACAAGCCCCTACCCGCATCCTTTAACCCAATAACAACGCATAAATACCCGATACCTCATATATACGTTGTACACGACATTTTAAATATATAGCAAATAGGCAAACAAGTCATAATCCCTCAAGTTAAGGTTAACCACGGTACTTATCTCACTTTACATTCAATTCAGAGCTCTACCGGAGCATTTCCTCTAGAATCGCCTCCAAACCACTCGTATCTAACCACAATCAACTTGATAATATCAAATAATGCTAAGGGAATCCATTACAATACATAAAGATAGGATTTTTACACTTTTTTCCCAAGGTAAAAAAAATCAACTTCGGGCCCGCTTAGTCAAAACCCAAGGTTCAAACCAAAATTTATTTACCCATTCACCCTCGAGCCCGATTATGTAATTAGTCTTGAAATCCGACCTCGAATTGAGGTCTAAATCCCGAATTTGCAAACAAACCCCAATTCTTCCTAAATCTCTAGTTTTCTACCATGGAAGAACAAATATTAGTGCTAGAAACTAATGGGTGATGTTAGAAATGGAAGAAAATGAGTTAAAGTGTACAAACCAATGAATTGGTGTTGAGTTTCCCCCTCAAAATCGCCTCTAGGACGAGCTCTAATGGAGAGTTTATGAAAAATGGAAGAAATCCGGTTTTTGGACTATTTTAAATCACTGGCGTCAGGCCTTCTTCGCATTCGCGAAGGGTCTGACACGATAGCGAAAGGCAGCAGCCAAAATGGCCTTCGCGTTCACGTGAGGTGCTCCGCGTTCGCGATGGTTCTCCCCCCGACCACCGCGTTCGCGTCCCCTGGTATGCATTAGCACGGCACCAACCCAGTACCCCCCCCCCCCAGGCCTAAAGCCTTACGCGTTCGCGAATGGCAGACCCCTCACTGCTCCGCGTTCACGTCCATCCCCTCACGTTCATGTAGAACAAATCCTCCCCAGTCCCAGATTCTCCTTCGCGATTGCGAAGCACAACACACCAGATGACAGTTGAAGCTCAAAACCAGTTTTTTTTTCTAAGTCCGAAACATCCGTAGCCTATCCAAAACTCACTCGAGCCCTTGAGGATCCAAACCAAACATGCACACAAGTCCAAAAACCTTATACAAACTCGCTCACGCGATCATATCGTCAAAGTAACACCTAGAACTACAAAACGGACACCAAATCAAATAAAATTTTCAATGAAACTTAAGAATTTCTATTTTAACAACCGGACGTTTGAATCACGTAAATTCAACTCCATTTTGCACCAAATTTTTCAGACAAGTCATAAATATTGTAATAGACCTATACCAAGTTCCAGAATCAAAATACGGACCCGGTATCAATAAAATCAAACATCAGTCCAATTTATAAATTCTTTAAACCTTTAAACTTCAATTTTTTAACAAATTGCGATAACTCAAGCTAGGGACTTCCGAATTCGATTTCGGGCATACAACCAAGTCTGAAATCACGATACTGACCCTTTGGGACCGTCAAAATACGTATCTGGGTCTATTTGCTCAAAATGTTGACCGAAGTCAACTCAAATAGATTTTTAAGGCGCGAATTCATACTTTAATCATTTTTTCACATAAAACCTTTTCGGTAAAAAGCGCGGACTGTGCACACAAATTGAGGAAGACTAGAAGAAGCTATTTGAGGTTTCGAAACACAGAATTAAGATTTAAAACTCTAGATGACCTATCGGGTCATCACAAAAATTAGAATATTAGTTGCTTATAAGTTAAGTACAGGTAGTCCTGAACTTAAGGTAACAAGCTCAAAAATTCAGGACACTTAGTCCGAACTTAGAGTTACAAGCACAAAAGTTAAGGACATGTAGTCCTAAACTTTTACAAGTTTAAAATTAAGGACACTTAGTCCTGAACTTAAAGTTACAAGCTCAGAAATTAAGGACACTTAGTCCCGAACTTAGAGTTACAGGCTCAAAAATTCAGGACACTTAGTCCTGAACTTAGAGTTACAAGTTCAGAAATTAAGGACACTGTCCTGAACTTAGAGTTACAAGTTCAGAAATTAAGAACACTTAGTTCTAAACTTAGAGTTATAAGCTCAAAAAATAAGGACACTTAGTCATGAACTTAGAGTTACAAGTTCAAAAATTAAGGACACTTAGTCTTGAACTTAGAGTTACAAGCTCAAAATTAAGGTCACTTAGTTCTGAACTTAGAGTTACAAGTTCAAAAATTAAGGACATTTAGTCCTGAACTTAGAGTTACAAGCTCAAAAATTCAGGACACTTAGCCCTGAACTTAGAGTTACAAGCTCTGAAATTAACGACATGTAGTCCTGAACTTATAGTTACAAGTCCAATAATTAAGGGTACTTAGTTATGAACTTAGAGTTACAAGCTCAAAAATTAAGAACACTTAGTACTGAATTTAGAGTTACAAGTTCAAAAATTAAGGACATTTAGTCCTGAACTTAGAGTTACAAGCTCAAAAATTAAGGACACTTAGTACTGAACTTAGAGTTACAAGTTCAAAAATTAAGGACATTTAGTCCTGAACTTAAAGTTATAAACTAAAAAATTAGGACACTTAATCCTGGAACTTAGAGTTACAAGTTCAGAAATTAAGGACATGTAGTCCTGAAATTAAATTTAGAAGCTCAAAAATTAAACACATGTTAGCTTGATGTTCTTTTGAATCCTTTTTCCTGATAAAGTTATTTTTTGATGAATTCTAACACTTTCTGCCTGCAAATCCTTTTTCAACTTCTCCGATAACCTCTAAATCAAAAACCATCAAAACAGAAAAGACTTTTAAGCAAAAAATAAAAAACTAATGGTATTCAAAGACAAAAAACGTACATCAATAATTTCTTTATGCAAGCCTTCATCAAATTGTGTTGAATTTATTGAACTTTGATATTGAGATAATCGCACATACATACTAGCAAGCTCCGTAACTTCTTCAGAAGAAACAAATAGTACCATCTCGAGTATCTCAAACACCTATTTTATAATTTAAAAAAAGTAAGTATTTAGAACCAAAACACATAGACAAAAAGATAGTCATTAATACTATTAACTTACCTTTTTTATTATGAAAGTAATGTTTACATAGGCTCTCATAATACAGAGATTTCATATATATCTGAATAACATAGCATTCTAGGGAACCCGCATTGTCTAAAGTTCACAAACTTGTTTTCCTAGAAAACTTAGAATACTTCCATAATCCAAACACAGAAGGCGAAAGGGAAGCCAGGTATAGTATAAGTGTCCTTTTCTTCATCTTTATCTTTCTCTTTCTCATCGTCTAAAGTATTTTGTTTAGGCTTCAAACAACTCTTCAATGAGTTGACTAACTTTTAATAACAAAGAGAGCCCCAGTTGAAAGAAGAGTAGAGTTGATTATCATCGATGTCATTATCTGCTCAGACACATTTCTATTCTTGCACTTACCCATCAATACAAATTCAACAAAATAAATTATTGCCAACTTCACTGCATCATCGTTGTTGCATACAAATGATGTAGTTGTACCAAATGGGTGACTAGTAATAAAATTTTACAAATCCCGTAACTCAATTCTATCTTTACCATGGAAGTAAAATTTAGAAAGCCTATTCTCTCTTTCACTCAAAAAGTTGAAGTCCTCTGAAGAAGAAAATTTCAACCTAGTAATTATCTAGAAGACTTCACGTGTAAACTTAACTTCATGATCAAAAACCTTGAATGTCATTGAATTAGTATCAATGCTTACAAATTTCAAAAAGCAACACATAATGAATTAGTTTGCCACAGAATTAGTTTGCCACAAAATTTAACACCTTATAACCAGAAAAAATTTCCGAAAACACCATCTCTCAACTTCTTCCATTGTGCGTTCGACAAGAAACTTTTTATTGTTTTCTTATATTTAAGATCTCCTTTCCAATAACTTATCAAATTACGCCAAACTCGAAAAATCGACCTCCTTCTATTAGCACACTACAAAGAAGGAAATAGAAGGTAAACATTAGGACTATTTTTCTAAAATGTCCTAAATATTTAAACTAAAAAATAATATTCAGGACCTAATTAGGTGCATCTTTCGTAGAAACATAGTTAATAACACAAGTATTTAGCTGCCAAAAGGTTCTCAACAACTTTCTAATATCATAGCAACTAAATTTGACAGAAAGTAAAAGAGCAACAGGCTTTGGAACCCAATTATTTTTACAGACTTAGAAAAGAAAATCCTAACCAAATTATGATAATAAGAATGGCTTATAAAGTTACTTTCATCAGCAGGCAATTGGAACCATATTTCTAAAGCTACAGTCAACTTTGTGCTTACTTCCTGAGGCTACTTTGTTCTTTGGAAACAATTTACTAAGTTGTTGTAAATAATGGTCATGTGAAGTCTTTAGGATATTTAAAATACAATTTCTAATCCTAGGCGAGAATGCACTCTTATTTAGCCAAATAAGTTGTAACTTGGTAATTCATGCAATTTTTAAAAACTTATATTGCATTTGCTAAAGAAATCATGTAGTCCTTAGATTTAAAGTTCAAACTGCTAAGCTACAACAGATTAGGCTCTTACACTCACAAGTTTTATAATTCCCAAAGACAATGTACCATAGCAAGCATATGTTTACCCAAAAACATCATAAGCAACAAATCCTTGAATTTGTTCCCATAATCACAACTTAATCCCCAGTTTTCAAACATTGTAAAACAACTGATTATATAGTCTAGCTGTCCAACGATGCCTATCGTAAACACCTCTACATAATCGCTTTTGACATTGAACCAGGTGTTACATATTTTGTCAAAGTTTCTTCACTTAAACACATATTTAAGTAAAGAAAATCACAAGGAGCATAAAAGTAAAATAGAAAACATACAATTTGATTGACGAAAAATGTCGAAAAACTTAGAACTACAAATCATGATTTCGATGATGAGAAGAAAAGGCTGGTTGAATTATTGAGATAAGCAGGCAAATCTCGCAACAAAAATGCGAAGTCACTAGAGAACCTTATCAATCCCAATTCCAAAAGAACAAAGAAGAACCATCGAGGAAGTGGCCTGCCTTTGGGTTTAGGAAATGATTATTAATTGGGATGAAGTTGGACGAAGGAACTTACTGCATGTAAGAGAGAAGTAACGAGATGAGTTCTGGAGAGAAGCGAGGGTTTTGAACTTTTGATAAAGGGTTTGGGAAAGAAAAGAGATAGAAGAAAGGGTAAAAACGTCTTTTCGTATTAATTTTAATAGAGTAGTGACTATTTTTTTAAATATCACATTAAAGGGGAATTTTACCTAGCTATACTATAATAGAAATTTATTTATCTATTTTCTCTATGTTTTGTAGTTTTAATAAGTATCTAGGTTTTTTTATAAATTATATACATTGCTCCTTAAAATGCTCTCACTCCATTATTAATGTCTTCAATTAAGGGATTCAATTATATCATTTCCTTTTTTCCCTCTCCTCTTCTCTTTCCTTCATTTTTTACATCAAAATCCCTTAATCTACGCCCAAAATCTCCATTTTCTCAATTTACAAATTATATACATTGCTCCTTAAAAGGCATGTGTTTTCAGCAGGCTTTGATTGTAGTATCAGAAGCCAGCAAAGAATTTTTGAAGGACAACTCAAATTTCTTCCCAATAAAACTAATGGATTACAGGCATTTCCTTGTAATATCAACAGGGACAAGATTTGCATAATGTGAACATAAACATAATGCATCAATGGCAGCCAAATTGGGTATTGTGGATTGGTTATTTCACAAAGGATCAACACTCGAAGTGTTCGCCCAATCAAGTGTTGATTTGGTTGATTACCATAATTCTGTTATTTTTCAAGCTCCACAATGTGATAATAATTACCTTTGGATCTCCATATTTTCTCTTTCCACCATTGCCAACAATTTTATATTATTGAACAATCGTCAATTGCATCGTTCTTTTGCTGGGAGACTGGACAACACTCAAAATAAAGAAATATTCAGGAATTATATGATAACTATATCATAATTATTTTTGAATTGTATCAGATACATCAATGCCTAAATTATAATTGTATCATACTTATATCACAATTGTATCTAACTTGTATCTGGTACATCAATACCCAAAATAATACATGATACAATACTAATAAATTAATATACAATTATCATATATTTGTGATGCAAACTGTGAAATTCGTCACGAACTCACAAATGCTCATAACAATATATAATGTATATACATTTATCATACATTTGAAATACAGTTCTTTCAACAATTATGATACATATACAATTATAATATAATCGCGATACATTTCTAAAAAATCGTGATACAACTACGATCGTCATCTTCTTCAAGCTTCAATCACAACTCTACACTAAAAATCTAATATAATTATATTATAATTGTATTAGTATTGTATCAAGTATTGTTTTGGGTATTGATGTATCATATGCAAGTCACATACAATAATGATTTTAGAAAGAAAGAAAATATGATTCAAAACTTACTCACAACTTGATTCTAAAGCAATACTCAAAATTTTGTCTGTTTTGTATATAACTAGTAAATATAGATATATAAAGTAATTAACAAGGAACCTAAATAAAGGTAGTAAATAAATTTCTATTATAGTATAGCTAGGTAAAAATCCTCACATTAAAAAGTGGCTACCCCACGCAATTTCTACTGTTGTTGCGCAGCTACATTTAGGCCCATGTATTGATGGGGTATCAGTCTGAGCTCGGCCCAGCTATCATTGTCCCTCCGTCCTCTTCAAGTGTATTATCTTTTACAGTTCTATCCACCTCAGTTGAAACTTGTACGCTACGTACATTGTTAATCAGCACATTTGTAACAGCTACAATTACAAAGTATAAATTCTGTATCGGAAGGAGACGAGAGAATATAGAAGATTCAAATAATTTCTGTTCTTTTTACCTAAATTAGGGTTTTGTTGTGGCCAATGGCGACTCACAGTTTTTCATTACTTTCAATCCCGTCTTCAACTTCGACTTCTTACAATAGACAAAGTGATAATAATACTTTAACCCAGAAGTATTGCAAGATTCTAGCTACTTCTTTTACTGGCGGAATGCTCTCTATTCGACCGCAGAATTTGAACGTTTTTACTCTCAAACGGCGTCGTTCGACCGAAGCAACGGTCTCCTTCAGCCTCCCAACTGCGTAAGCTTTCATGTTGCTCTGTGTTTGCGTTTTCATTTACTTGTAAATTTACAAAATTTTGTTTGTGACGGTTGGTTTTTCCATTGCAGAAAACCAGAGAGAGCTCCTTCTGAGATACAGCCCAAGTATGTCTGCTTAATTTTGATGTCTAATTGTAAGAATTAAGCAGTTTTTTTATATTTTAACTGAAAGAAGTCAATCAATCAACTATGACTCAATCCCAAATCAGTTGGGGTCGGCTTTATGAATCTTTTATATCCATTTGTTTTTGTGATATAAGAGAAGCTTTTTGAATAATTGTTGTAGATGGTCGGCAAGAGCAATAAAGGCATTTGCAATGGCTGAATTAGAAGCAAGGAAGCTCAAGTACCCAAATACTGGCACTGAAGCTCTTTTAATGGGAATCTTGGTTGAAGGTTAGCATTGAACTCAGTGGATGCTGTTGTAAAAGCTGCATTTTTACACCTAGTGTGGGGCATACATGTTTGTGCATGAAATATGAATCGTACTTTGTCTATTAGCTTAGGAAGGTAGTTTATTTTTGAGTTTGAATGAAGAGGATTTGTTTTGCTAGGAACCAGTTTGGCTGCCAAGTTTCTGAGAGCAAACGGTGTAACCCTTCTCAAGGCGAGGGATGAAACTGTAAAGTTGCTTGGAAAATCCGATATGTATTTTTTCAGTCCAGAGCATCCTCCCCTTACTGAACCAGCTCAAAGGGCTCTTAACTAAGTGGTCAATTTCCCTTTCTAGTAATGATTATACTGGCAGAAATTTTTGAAATACATACATAAATATTGGAAGGGGAGCCTTGGCGTAACTGGTAAAGTTGTTGCCATGTGACCAGGAGGTCACGGGTTCAAGCCGTGGAAACAACCTCTTGCAGAAATGCAGGGCAAGGTTGCGTACAACACACTCTTGTGGTCTGACCCTTCCCCGGACCCGCGCATAGCGGGAGCTTAGTGCACCGGGTTGCCTATATATATACACACACACACACTATATCATTTATGATTTGTCCAGAACAACCTCTGCTAGTATACTATGCACTTAGAAAGCTTAAGATATATCAGACTTACTCGAGTGGTTTTTAACAGTGACATTGGCTCTAGATAGTACACCATTTTCCCAGTATACAGATGTGTATGCATAAGGTCTTATTAATGACAAGTAGTAGAATAGGGATAATACATAAAATCCCCTAAACTATGCACTCAAACTTTGCAAGGGACCTGTTATCCCCTGAACATCTTCAAAGTGGATTTGCAAGGGACCTATTACCGCCTGAACATTTTCAAAGTGGAATTTTTACCACCCTGAGTGGCCACGAGATTTAAGTTGGCAGTGTAATGCACGCGCGTCGCCATGTGTTTTCCATGTCAATTTTTTGCTTTCTTTCTGTGGAGGAGGTGGTGGAAGGGCAGATGATGTGGTGGTGAAGGTGGTCCAGGATGTGAGACTCATTGATGGTGGTGGTGGCGGCAGCAATGGGGTTGTGAGTTGTGGTGGCTGCGACAACAGAAGAGGTGGAAGGCGGTGATTGTGTGGGTTTGAGATTAGTTTCTCCTGTCGGAGCGGGTATCCTGAAGTGAATATAAGTACATAAAGTGAAAAGTAGAGACAACTTGTCTTGCTTTCATTAACTGTTTCATGTACTTCCTTCTTGGAATCATCTTATCAAGAAACAAAGAGATGAGCAAAGAGAGATATTGAAGGCAAAATATGCGCGTGCTTTACATCTGCTCCAGTGGTGACCAATAGATTCATATGTCTACTTGTTTCTGCATGTATTTAACCTAAATTCGAAATTACTCCTACAAGCTTTTCATCATACAACCAAAACTTCTCTCTCTAGTCTTGAGTATCAACAACCCATTTTTAATCTTTCCCTTCTCTTCACACGCGTCTTTGGAGTATTATGTACACATCTTACTTTTCAATGTCCATCATACCCTGTTCGTGAAAAAGAGTAGGGGTTGTAAGATCCAAAATTTGAATTTCATTATCTCTCATTACGTTATTTATTGCGCATGCAATCCCTAAACCAATATCCGCCTAATATTAGTTACATTAAAAGAAGAGAGGAAACATAAGTATTCGATTTAGGGTATGGAAGGAACTATAACAAGTGGAAGGTGTATATCGCATGACATATATTGGTATTCGGTTTAGGGTTGGGCAAGTGAAAGAAAGGAATAATGGAGGAGCTACAACTAATAGAAGGTGTAGGGTTTTGACGCAATAGGCGTGCATGGAAAAGTAAAATTTTCCCTCGTATCACATTATTTTATTTCTTCTATGTTCATAATTAATTTTATGAGAGAGAATGAGATCCACATTTGAATCTTACAAAACCCTACTTATTTTCACGAAGGGTATAATGGGCATTGGAAAAGTAGGAAGTGTCCATAATAACCCCAAGACACATGTTAAATTAGAGAAGAGAAAGAGAAAAATGGGTATCCAAATTTCTTCATAAATGTTCCTAAACGGTGTCTGGGAACTTATGCAGAAAGCCAAAATTCCAAGAAAGTTCCAGGAAGCTTGCCTGAACATGATGATCTTGCAAAAAGTGGAATAATACTATGAAACAGGTGTTACATGTGTCTGCTAGAATCAGAAAACATCAACCATTTTCGTCTCTTGTCAAGCTGCCAGAGACATTAGGATTTAGGAGTATGTTTCTTAACCTCTTTGGGATGAGCGGGTAATGCCCTATACCATTAAAGGAGCATATGTTAGCTGGGGTCTCTCATCTCTTGATGGCAGGGTAGGCTACAAAACGGATATGGAAAATGGTGCCAGCATGCACTTTTTGAAGCATTTGGAAAGAAAGAAACGTCAGATGCTTTAAGGGTGTCATTTTCCCTCTACACAAACTTAAGGCTAAATGCCTAATGAGTCATTTTTGTTGATGTAAACTTGAAACTGCAAATAGCCAGATAAATTTATGGATTTTGTTATAAATTTATCTAGACTAGCTAAATTTGTTAGCTCCTTGAATTACACCTATTAGTTGGATATTGGTGCAGTTGAATCCCTTTATGGACCTAATTGAGACAGTAAATGCCATTATAGGCATGGACCGAAGAGGGATACGACAAGAAATTATTGACTCGAGTACAATCTTTTCCCGGTTGGTTATGTCTCAAATGAAGTCCTCGTAATAGATTTGTAGTGGTTGTGGCTTACTTACTTTGGTTGCTTCCTATTAGATTCAGGCCAGTCTTATTGATTGATCACACATGAGCTGAAGTGGCAGTAAAACTGTGGAAGTGGTACCACAAAATAGAACCGATGGCTTCTGTGGCTCCTATAAATTATAATCCTATTATGCACTGTATTTTCTTTGATTGTTCACCAAATCAAGGGAAAGAAAGAAGCATATGTAATTTTTCTGTTGTGTGGGAAGGTCTATATGTAGGTCATCCATTTGTATTCAAATCTATTTCATTAATACTAATGAACTTATCGAAGGGGAGCCTTGGAGCAACGGTAAAGTTGTCTCCGTGTGACCTATAAGTCACTGAGTTTGAGCCATGGAAGCAGCCACTAATGCTTGTGTTAGGGTAGGCTGTCTGCATCACACCCTTGGGGTGCGGCCCTTCCCGGACCTTGCGCGAAGCGGGAAACTTTGTGCATTGGGCTGCCCACTAATTAACTTGTCGTAATAGGCAAATTAGGGGTTATCTAAAACTAGAGATTTTCTAAATTTTGTAATTATCCCTACACTAATATAAAATCTCTAATGACAAACATTAGATCTGATGTAAGTGCAAAAACAACAATTAAGCTCTATTCTCAAGTAGTTGGTATCACCTTTAAGGATTTTTTGCTTCCATTGTGTTCTATTCTTCATTAGGTCTGCTTGGTCCTAAGAGAACGTCTAATTAAAATAACTCCTCTCCATTTGATTTAGGTCTAACTCGTCCGCGTTAAGAACTTTTAAGGTTTACCTGTATGATTTCATTAACTTTATGCCATAAGCCCATAAACTTTAATAAAGTTCTTCATCCAAAAAAAAAAAGGAAAACTTTGATAAAGTTAAGTTATTTTAGGAATTGATTTACTTACAAATAGCATTTGCGGTAATTGATACAATGTCTGCCTGCTATATCCTGTCCTTATTTCTTTAAACTGTGTCTCATGTATACAAATAGTCACCTTCTATATCACATCCTTACATTTCTAGAAATTTGTTGTGCTTAGCTCAAGGTCAAATGGAGATATATTTTGGCCGCTTGAGGCTCCTCCTTAGTATATTCTCTTTAAGCTGCTCCATATACTAATGTTCTTCTCTTCTTTTCAAC
Organism: Nicotiana tabacum; assembly: GCF_000715075.1. Classification (NCBI taxonomy): domain Eukaryota; kingdom Viridiplantae; phylum Streptophyta; class Magnoliopsida; order Solanales; family Solanaceae; genus Nicotiana; species Nicotiana tabacum. The sequence goes on from NC_134083.1 coordinate 74,465,676, forward strand.
CTGATTTTGGAAGACAGATTTTACTAATGGGGTAAGACCATCTGAAATAGTACTTTGAAGATTATACTATTGCCTCAGTTTCATTTCATGTGACACCATTTGACTCATTTGACTGAACATGAAGTTTAAGGGTTAATTTGGCTTCTATCTTATGTAAGTAGTAGTAGAAAAAGAAATTAAATATAACAGTTAAAAGTTTGCATCTTGAAATGTTGAAGCGGTTTAAAATTTATCAGTGGAAGGTAGTAAATTATTTTAGATACTACAAAATGGAAGAAATGTCATTTAAATTAGGACATTCAGAGTGTTTATTTTTATTTTCCCCATAAGTAATAGAACCACATCTATTACCAGAAAAACAACCACATCATCAACGGTCTCATCATCCTTAGATTTTCTGATTGTAACGTGTGCCTCTGGCCCTCGAGAATTTCTCAGTTATAAAAAAAGATTTTCTGACTCTCATTTTTTTTCAGATTTGTTGCGTCAAGTTCCCGAGTCATGTCGAGTCTAAGTTATCGACTCAGTAACTATGCGACCTAAGCCCGTGAATGTCACGACCCAAACCGATGGGCCACGACGGGCACCCTGTACCGTACTCAACCGAGTACCAACGTAATGTATTTTTTGTACCATACTATCATAGGTAAATGAGCCGGAGAGGCTGTCGTCAGATAAGTAGAATAAAACATGATGAAATACTCAATATAGGGTGACCCAACTTGATATACCGACTTATACATATGACGTACTGGCCTATAAGGCTGGCATGATCCTTAATATACTCAAAACATAGGCCGACAAAGCCATACCAGTATCCGTATACATGACATCTGTGTACAAGCCTCTAAGAGTACATAAATATCATAAAGGTCGGGACAGGGCCCCGCCATACCAATCAATACATATTTAAATCATACTGACCAAATAGGCAACTCCGGATCAAGTGGAGTGCACAAACACCTTCTGCTGAGCTGATAGCTTACTAGGAGAACTCTCAACCTGTCTATCGGGACCTGCGGGCATGAAACGCAACGTCCCCAGGCAAAAGGGACGTCAGTACAAATAAAGCACCGAGTATGTAAGGCATGACAGTAGTATATAAAAGACATGAAAGAAACATGGAGTAAATAACTCAACCTGTAATTGTGAATAGCTCTGTGAATCATGAAAATTTATAATGTCATGCATGTGCGTATAAATGCCATACCATGCATAGGTAAATGCGTACATAACATCATCAAGCCTCTGAGGGCATCCCATCGTATCATCTTAGCCGCTATGGGCAACATCATCAACGAACACTAGCTGATCAGTCGGTGGTGCGTATATAACGCCATAACCTTTTCCCATATCCCATATACATATAATATACGCATATATAACGCCATCTGGTCATGGGTCAATGTACATGTGTACATGAATGAAATGCATAAGAAGTACGTTAATAAGATTTCTCAAAATGTCATAAGATCACTATGCCTTTGATTAATATCATGAAATAAACTTTATCAACTTGCTTATTTTTCTGAGACCCATGAACAGATGATAGAATAATAAGACATATGTGGAATCAAGAATATAGATATCCCTAGTATTTCTATGAATAGAGTCATTTATGAAAGTTGCGTATTTGCTCGTTTCGTTTGTATCGTACGGATCATGCCAAAAGGAAAGGAGGGATAGCCTTAACATACCTTAACTCCGTTGAGTTCTTAATACTTTCCAAGAAATTCTTCAAACAACTCAACCCAATCTACCACATCATAAGGAGATTCAAAATCAGTGCTGAGTAAAGGCTAAGTCTGCAACTTAAACTAGTAGCTCGTTTACGTAAATTTGGGCAGTATCTCCCCTGTAATTAGGCCCTCCTCCAATACCATATACCACCAATACTATATACCAACAACAACAAGAACACAACAATAGCAACATGTAAGCATCATTTTCTAACCTTATCTCCATCACAATATAATACAAAACATCCCAAACACCCTAATCACTTCATACATAAAACGACAACCAAAGTAGTGTCAAACAACCTAAAAAAAAATGTAACGACGAACGACCAGCCCACCATTTCATCATTATGTGGTGTTTCTCCACACCATTTGTCCTCCAAAACTCCATTAAACAGTAGAAAAATATACAGCCCAAAGGTAACACGAAACATCCCACAAAACAGTCCACTACAAGTCAAATAACTCGAACTCACGGCTTCCGATCACCGTCCCGTGAGTTCTAACTATTAGGAAACGAATTTTTCAACATTCCTTGATATTTAAACACTTAAATACAGAAAGTACACGTTTTCTTAACTATGAAGTACCTTCCAAAACTCAAACTACAAGAAAAAGAGAGGCGATATAGCGATACTTATGTCGTAGGGATCGTTTTAATGTTATCGCTTCTTGATTCCGTGCCCGGGATGATAATCTTGTTTGAAACTCTTGCAGAGAGCTTAAGAGTAAAGTAAGGGGTGTTATTTGGGTGTGTTTTCTGGAAAAATGGAGAAAGAGACGAGATGGGATGTAAATATTTCATTTTTTTTAAAAGTCAAAAAGGTGCTACTTGGCACTCTATGATTGACCCTTCTTCCAACGCTTATAATTTTTTATCCGGGTGTCATATGAACGAACAGTTAAGAGCGTTGGAAACTACATTCCAAGACCTTCAATTTGGTATATAATATGTTCCAAATAGACCTCAAATAGTACACGAAATTTATTTCTCAAAAAGCTCTGTTACAAGGCAAATCCTTAGTCGGTTTTTCCGCAACTTTAATCCGATTTTTCCCAAACTTCATATTTTCTATCCAAACATCATATATAGCCATATTATGACTTTAAAATCATTTAAATCATGATTAACAAGTCTCATATTCATTACTTCACCTTGAGACGCACAAGGTGTAACAGTAAAACAAACTTGTTCACCTGTTACCTACATCATAATCATCTAACACATAAACTGAAACAATATCCTTATTCAGTGCTGTGACGCGTTATTATGGTATTGACAAAATTTCTAATAGTGAAGAGGATGAAACACCATAAATTTAGAATGACTACATAGCAATGGAAATGCATGGTGAAACACAACAGAAAAGCTAATGATGCCAACATTGAGCTAAAAATCTTAAGCCAGGCTCATCTATCTGGAGATACATGGCAAGCATCATCAGACATTCAGACTCTTCTTTACATGTATTTTGTAATGAAGTATGATCTCGTGATCATATTTGCAGGTGAAAGTGGGGAGATAACCATAGCACATCTGGCTCTTGGTATTTGGTCAGAAAAGGAATCAGCTGGGCATAAAATAATGGCTACACTTGGTTTTGATGACGAGAAGGCTAAAGAGCTAGCCAGATCTGTAAGTTCACTGGAATTCTATTATTATTATTAGTCCCTCAATGTGACGCTTACATCCTTTCTTGTTTGCAGATGGACAAGGACATTGAGATGAGCTATAAATAAGTATTTTTGGAGGAACAATAAATTTATGCATCCTTGCTCGCAATCTTCAACTAGTTTCTGCTGCAGAAGAGCTTATTAAAAAGTGTGTTTGGCCTTGTAGCAATTTTGCCCCATACTCAATTAGCATTGATTTTTCCTCTCTTTTTTTATTCGGTAGAAGACATTCTGTAATCTAAACGGCAACATTAATACCATCAATTTCAATGCTGTATTATCTCTACAAATTGCAGTCATTTCAACCGTCCCCCTTTTTTGGGGTTTGGGGGAGTGTTTTCTTTTAACGTATAGACTGTTCTCTGTTTAAATCTTAACGAATTGATGGCAGAGTAAGATCCGAGTTCTTTTGCCTAGGGGTCAACTATGTTTACTTGATATTCTCATTTTACTGATAAGATTAAATCAATTGAAAATTTGATCTAGTAAAACAAGTTCCTACATGTAGTCTGATGTTCCTTGATCTCAGTTTGGAGTTTGGACTAGTAAATTAGAGCAGGAGTCAGGCTGATGTTTTCCGTAATTCTCACCCACGATAGGTTTATGAAATGGTTACATTTGAATTCGAATTACAATAAAGATTTAAGGAAGTTTCTTCATTTACATTGGATGGCTTACTCTAACATCTTGATTTTTCGTTTCAAATTACGCTTTGATTATGTATATAACTTGATATTATTGTTTATGACCTGTTGGTAGGATTTGAATTGAGACCCGAGGGTTTCGTACAAATTTTGAAACCTTAGAAGTTGGAAACCAATTGTTGGTTTGCTGAGTTGTGGTGTGTTCGCGAAAATGAGAGCGAGATGGCAAATGGAGGTAAATTTGACGACTTTTGCGAACTAATAACGATATCGCAAGTGAGTTGATCCTATATGACCTAATGTCGCGAACGCGAGGAGAGGCTCGCGATAGCGAGCTGACTGTCTGGTCCAATATCGTGAATGCGAGGATAGGCTCGCGATAGCAATGGTCTGGCCAACACATGCTTCACAATTGCTAAAAATGATTGTTATCGCGAATGTAAAGCATAATGATGGGACATGAGTAAGTATTTCACATTTGACATAATCGTTTGATGGCCTCCTAAATTTGCATCGATTTTTCAAGCCGCTACCAATTAATTTTGGGAAAAATCTTATGTTTACATTAGTTCTAGCGAATTTGTTCCGTATAAAAGACCACTTGTGTTAGTTTTGTGAAAGTTTTCGGACACATAACACAAAAATGTATATATATATATATATATATATATATATATATATATATATATATATATATATATATATATATATATATACACACACACACACCCTTGAACGTTGACGGCTAATGGACACAAAAGGATATAGGATGGAGAAGGATTCCTTATTGAAATTTGATGAACCATTGAATAAACAAAGATTAAGTTTAGCTCAATGTATTTTTTCTTTTTCCCCTGTTGGTATGGTAACGATAATTTCTCATTCTATTATCCCGATCAACGACTTGTTAGGAATAAGGGCATCAATCTAGTAAAGGGGCTTAGGGATAAAGTTTTTTCGCGGAAAGAAAGTTTTTAAGTTGAAATTTTTTAGATCAAATTGTACTTCTTCTTCGTTAGTTATTAATGGCACGCGGGGAGACTCATGCAGATGTAATAGGATTTGAATGAGAATTCATTGTGACTTTAATTTTTTTTTTCCACTGACCCCTCTAATTGAGATGAATACTTAAATGAAGAAAAAAATTATTTTGATTCAATCATACATTTCGAAATTAACTTAAGTGTTCTTTTCTTATTTTATTTTTTTCAACTAATTTTATCTAATTTATACCTGTATATTTTAGAATATATTAGACTAATTAATTTGAATTTGCACCGAATAATTGAGTTCATTAAGGAGTAGAAGTTTTCTATAAAAAATTGAATGTTTGAGACTTCTAATTGAATAAATATATAGAATCCAAACCATCTTTTTTCATTTTCTCTTTTCTCCATGTAATTTGCTGCCATAGTATTAATTAAAAGTGAATATGCCTGTATCTATTTGTCCATATATATCGCTTCGAATGTTTGAAATAATAATTGGAGAATAGTGTAAATAAAATTTTGGTTTATGAAATTGGTCAATTATTTCAACTACAAACATGTCTAAGAGTTTTTTTTTTTTTTTTTTTTTTTACTCACAAAACTTTAATTATGTTTTCATGTTCAAATTTCAAACGCAACTTCAACTTTCGAATATTTTTTCACAACCTAACTTCAAATATCAACCAATTCATGTCTAAATGGTTAAAATAGCACAGACTAGTCAGTTTTCGGACTGGTCAATCAAAAATAGTCGGCGTTTGCCAAGTCATTGAAAAATAGCCACTATTTTGCTGTAACAGAAACCGGTCCAGCATAATATACTGGAGTTCGATGCACCTATGTATGAACTTTCAACATATTATGCTGGACCAGTATATTATGCTGGAATTTCACATATGTTATACTGGAGTTCCCAATATATTATACTGGAATTTCAGTATATTATGCTGGAGTATTTTCCGGATTTTGAATAGTGTTTTCGTTCATATTTATCTTTACATGAAAAGTGGCTAAAATTCAATGACTTTTGAAACTGTGGCTAATTTTGAATGACCACTTGTAAATCTGGCTATTTTTGAATTTCTCTCTTCTAAATGTTGTTCAACTTTTTTTGTCATTAAGTTTAATTTTATTTTTCAAAAAAATAGAATAAAGAACGGCAAATGGCCAAATATACCCCTCTGCTTTCAAAGATGGTCTAAGAATACCCTTCGTTATACTATTGGGTTATCTATACCCCTGCAGTCATACTTTGGGTTGAAATATACCCCTCATTTAAACGGAGGGACATGTGTTATCGTCCTGTTGGTCAATTCTAAATATCTCCTAATTAATTAAAAAGACTCATTACCCATATCCGAAAAGCAATTTTTTAAAGATTTTTTTTTTTGTAAAAACTGAAAAAAACTGAAATTATTTTTACTAAAAATTGAAAAAAAACGAAAATATTTTTTTCCAGTTTTTACAAAAAAACTGCTTTAGAAAAAAATAAAAATATTTTTTAAAATAATATTTTATAAAAACTGGAAAAAATAAACTGAAAAGCAATTTTCTAAAGCATTTTTTTTTTTGTAAAAAGTGAAAAAACTGGATTTTTTTTTACTAAAAACTGAAAAAAAAAAAAAATTTTTTTCTAGTTTTTACAAAAAATCTGCTTTAAAAAAAATTGAAAAATATTTTCTAAAACAATATTTTTGTAAAAACTGAAAAAAGTAAAAAGCAATTTTCTAAAGCAATGTTTTTGTAAAAACTGAAAAAACAAATATTTTTTTTCCAGTTTTTAGTTAAAAATATTTCAATTTTTTTTAAATTTTTAATTGCTTTAGAAAATTATTTTTCAGTTTTACAAAAATATTGTTTTAAAAAATATTTTTCAGTTTTTTAAAGCAGTTTTTTTGTAAAAACTAGGAAAAAAAATATTTTCGTTTTTTCAGTTTAGTAAAAATAATTTCAGTATTTTCTAATTTTTACAAAATACATATTGCTTTAAAAAATTATTTTTCGGGTATGGGTAATGAATCTTTTTAATTAATTAGAAGATATTTAGAATTGACTAACAAGATGATGATACGTGTCCATCCGTTTAAATAAGGGATATATTTGAACCCAAAATATAGCTACAAGGATATAAATAATCAAATAGTACAATGAGAGTTATTTTTAGATCATTTTTGAAAACAGAGTATATATTTGGCCGTTTGACGAATAAAGAATGAGGTCGTTTAGAAAAGGTGAATAGTGTCGGTGTTGTTAAAGTTGTAAAATTCAGTGGGTAAATTACGATTTCACACACCCCGTTGGAAATTATATCGACAAAGAAGCGGACTTCCCGTCCGGCAAATCAAATTTGTAATTACACACACTTTTCACTGCTCACTGGTCTGTCAGTCCACAGGCCACAGCTCATCCTCCCGCCAAACTCAAATCACGGGTTTAAGCAAAAAACCCTAGCCTTCAATTTCTCCCTCAGTTCTTCAATTGGCCAAAGAAACGTTGCCGTAGAAGCTGCAAAGATGAGTTTCGCGGCGTGCAAGACAATGCATTGCCCCACCGGCATCGAGAACTGTGCCGCTGGATTCATCACTCACTCCGCCGCCGATTTCACCCCGCAAATTCACACAGCCGACGTCGACTCCGATTGGCCAGCCACCAAGCCACTTGGACCTATCCCGAACCTCGTTGTCTCGGCAGGAAACGTGCTTGAAGTTTACTTGGTTAGGGTTGAACAAGCATCCTCCAGAGAAGCCGCCGAAGTGAAACGTGGTGGCCTCATGGCCGGTATTTCTGCTGCTTCACTTGAGCTCGTTTGCAATTACAGGTATTTCAGTTTGGAAAAAATATCATAAGACCGTTTTTAGATATTTTTATTATTAAAGTTTTTTTTTTTTGTGTGTAATATGTGTAGGCTGCATGGAAATATATATTCAATGGGAGTGTTAACAGCGGGAGGAGTTGATGGTGGGAGAAGGAGAGATTCCATTATTTTAACTTTTGAAGATGCTAAAATGTCTGTTCTTGAGTTCGACGACACCACACATGGACTACTTACTAGGTAAACTGCTACTAATGCATTTGTGAGCCCAAAAACATCTGGGGAAAATGAGATGTTGAGCCAAAAGAACCAAAAAAGAGAGAGGCTGTAGGTACCTAGTGGAAAAATCGAGGTGCCACAAAGCTGGCCCGGCACCACATCTAAAAACACGAACAAGGAAAATAAAATTATTGTTGACGTTCTAGTCAAGGTGGTGAATTTTGTTAGATTTAAGCACCTCCCTTGTTATTATGTTTTTAAACAACTCTGGGTGCTCCACGATTTCCATATTGATGTGTAATCTTATTGGACCTTTTAATGAAGATTCCCAGCTTCTGCAAATTTATTTATATTGCTACCTATAACTTGAGTTCACTGTTATACTTGCTCTTAAAGTCTCTGCTCTTTTTAATTGGAAAACTTATAACCTTATAAAATTCATCAAAATTGTAACTCAATACGTTCTACCCTATGAATTTTCAAATCTTTCACACTTAACATTAAGTATGTTGCCCGCTATTTCCTGTTTCTTTATCATTTAAGCATGATAACTGACAAACTACATTGGAAATTTCCTTTTTTTTCTCTCCTTCCAGCTCAATGCACTGTTTTGAAGGTCCAGACTGGTTTCATTTAAAAAGAGGACGAGAATCATTTGATAAAGGGCCGATTATCAAGGTTGATCCGCAGGGAAGATGCGCTGGAGTCTTTGCTTTCGAACAACAGATGATAATACTCAAGGCTGCTGAGGTTTTCTTTTGCTGCCTTTTTTACTTTCTTAGCTAACCTGAACGTTGGTTGCTTAATATTTTGGAAGATGCATCTATCCCAACTAATCCTTCTGTATCCCTAATTGTTTTGGACTAATCATGCCAAAACCATTTACGGTCAGACATTGCTGGCCAGCCTTCTTCCTGTTATCCTATTCATAACTTACCAGTATAGGCTAGAATGCAGAACCCACTGCTGAAACTTGAATAAAAGTTGTTATACTATGTACTTTGATATTATTTTATCTGATTTCACAAAGGGACAGTTCACCTAATATTATTTTTTATTTGAGAGAAAGGTAATATAAGCTACCACTAAGGAGGTGCTGTAATATTTATTAGTGAGGAGAAGACCAAAACAAGAAATCCTTCCCAATCTTATAGGATATTAAGAGGCATAAGTATTGCTCCTGCTTTATTTACAAATTCCTCTATACAGAAAAAAGAAAGCAAACATGTGCGGTTAAAGTTGATCTCTTGAGTTGAGTTAGCTTCGTCTTCAAAACATCTGATGTTCCTTATCTTCCAAGGAGTCCACCATATGCGTGCTGGGATTGTGTTCCACCAAAGTGTCCTCTTGCTCCTCTTTCTACCTCTGTTCCAACAGTTATACAATTCTGTGGTAGTTCTTGGCATTACCCATTTTAAGCCTGTTGAAAAGGGTGATTTATTGAATGAAAAGCTTTTGCTTTCATATTATTTATGAGCTTAGCTGATTAATTTTCACAGGCAGTACTAACAGAGAACAGTATCAAGTCAAAAAGAAATATATCTGGTGATAGTTGCTTTTCTTTGGTCAATGATATGTATATCCTTGAGATTTGGGAGTGACTGAATCTATAGTATTGTGTCTACAGTAGTCACCAAGGGAATGACATAGTGGTTGAGGAATAGGAGTGGCAACTTGGAGATCCCAGGTTCAAATACAATCTGCCACACTACGTGTGAGCCAATCTGCTCTAGCATTGGTGTGCAAGATTACTTGGCAACCTGTGCTAGGGGATCAGATAGGCTGCTCGGTGGTCCAGACACCACCGATATAAAAAAAAGAAAAAATATTGTGAATAGCATGCTAAAGTGTCGTAATCTGTTGGTGTGGTTCTCTTTGTGTAATTGAAAGGATTAAGTCAATATGCCTGAACTACTACTCTTTCCATCTATGTGGTTTGGATTATCATGATTTGCTTATAATTTCAAGTGATTTATCCTTATTTTAGATCAATTCTAGCTTAGTTGGTGAGGACAGTGCTTTTAGTTCTGGAGGTGCCTCAGCTCGCATCGAATCATCATATATCATCACCTTACGGGATCTTGATGTGAGGCATGTCAAAGATTTCATATTTCTTCATGGTAGGTATACCCCAGCTGTTCCTCCTGTATCATTTTAAACTTTTTCCCCCTTCCCCATTGATTTTTAATAACGTGGAGAGAGCACTATCACACAGTCATTATTCCGCTGGTATTGCAAGAATAAAACTGAGGTTGAACATTAGAGAGTCTTGGATTTCTGTTTTTCCCCCATGTAAATGGTGATGGTCAATGTACATGGGTAAACTTTGTTATAACATATTGTAACTTCTTAACAGATATCAGAACTGGAGCATTTTTGTTATCTTCTGTAATAGATTTATATTTCTTGGCTGTGAAAATGTACTCTAATGGTGCCCCAGGGCTTTGTTCAGTGGTAGAGCGCAGCTCATGATGTGTGGATCAGACGCACATCACGAGTGCCAACCCTACCGCGAACAAAAAGCTAAGTATTTAATTGGAGGAGGGTAGAGGGGTGGGACCCGAATTTCGATCAATGCAACAACTGGCCCTTGGAGATTTCTCGGTTGTCCCAAAAAAAGGGAAAAAAAAGAAGACTTTGATGAGCGTCTTCACAATGACGACTGATTCAGTTGACGTCTATTTGGCGACAAGTAGATTGGTTGACTTCTATTTCTTTCATAATCTTATATTTTTCCTATCTAATTAATTTATTGATAATGGTGATTCACGTTGTCCTTCAAGTCTAAAGCTCTTCTTTTGTTTCCACCACCTGCAGTTACTCATGTTGCCAGTTTGAACTTTGTAATGCGCCTTTATGCAGGTTATATTGAGCCGGTCATGGTTATCCTTCATGAAAGGGAACTTACTTGGGCTGGCCGCGTCTCTTGGAAACATCATACTTGTATGGCCTCTGCTTTTAGTATTAGTACAACATTGAAGCAGCATCCACTGATATGGTCAGCTGTTGTAAGTTACAGTGATCTATTTTACCAGCATTTTTTATAGATGTTCTTATTAGCTTGAAGCAAAGTGAAAAGAGAAAACTGGGAAAGGATAATACTCTATATGAGCTATTTACTGATGATAACTGCATCAGATTTTAAAGCTTGGTATTTAAGAGGAGAAGGTAGACAGGTGGGTCCATTATCCACTGAGTTTCAAACCGTACTCCACTAGCCCTTGGGGATTTTTCGGTTATTACAAAAAGAACTGTATCAGATTTCTTTCTTTTTCGGTTTTGGGTTTGCTGGTGTAAATTAGGTAAGGAAGGCAGCTAAAAGTTAAAAAGGGTCTACTTCCGCTATTTTTAAGAAGTACCACTATACATACACTTGATGATGGCCTTCAGCTCCATAGTACTTCTTTTGACCTTGTTTGTATTCTTCCTCCTTTTTTTTTTTTTTTTTTTGTTTTGTTCTCAGTCTCTTTACATTTCCTTCCCTCAAAATATCTTCCTCTACCAACAATCTGAACCTGAGAGTTACGATGTTGTTGCCACCGATTAGTCGTTTCCTGTGGTGCAAGATTTATTACTTTTGTTTCCTGCAGTACAAAAGTAAAAACCATGTTGCTTAACAAAAGGTAATTTTGAGATAAAGGTGCTACAGTGTGGAAAACAAGATGTTGCATACTAGGACTTGGTAATGGAAAGGTGATTTGAACTTATCAAAGAGAGTTGATTTGGTAGACACTTGGGTGCTCAAAGGATGATGATTCAAATAAATGTCATGATATTTCACAAAAATATTTAAAGAGCATAGTGCAAAATTACTTCCCTCTTTAACAGAACGTTTTATTCTGGAACTTTATAAAATGTAGAACAATGAACCTGCTTTTTCATTTCGGTAAGAAGCTTCAGCCCGCTGTTAGTTTTCTTAACATCTTAGGCTGAGAGTTAAATGTCATGTTATCTCTTAGTTTTTTTTAATCCTTTTCGTTTTCCATTTTCCTTTTATTTTTCCTCTCGTGTTCTTCTCGTCTCTTCAACCAGTGCTGAACTGTGTCACTAAGATGGACATTCATCGTAACTTATCATTTCATGAATTTGGGATGCTTATTATGGATATTACAGTGTCAAAATCTGCTTGAACCTTACTCCATTTAATTATATATTTCCTACATTAGACTTCACTTACTCTTTTTTCTGCAGGATCTCCCTCATGATGCATATAAACTTCTTGCTGTGCCATCTCCTATTGGTGGAGTACTTGTTATTGGTGCGAACTCAATCCATTATCACAGCCAGGTCTGTTATCTTCATGAGATTTACAATCTGCTTATTCCTTCAACATATTCTTACAGCTTTCCTGCATACTATATTTTCATGTGCTGACTTTGATCTGCGTATTTTGCAGTCATCTTCTTGTTCGTTGGCGTTGAACAATTTTGCCTTCTTTGGTGATAGCAGGTTTTTCCCTTAGTTTTTACTGTCCTTGCACTCTCCCTCACCCATTCCTGCAGCTTCACTCTATTCTAAAATTATAAATACTTCCAGGCTTCAGCTTCACTTTCATTTATTAGGATCATAAATATGGCCAATAACATAACATGGCATGTTTTGTTTCTACTTGAATATTGAAAAAGAAAAAGTTCTCTTTCTATCCGCTGGAAGTACATTTAACATTTGAGATTGTTAAGAAAATGGACCTTAGGAAAACTCAACCAGGTTGCACAAGACTATATAAAGAAACAACAACCTATACTGTCAACTATTGTGAGACTCTTAAGTCTGTAACATCTTCGTACGGTGCACACTCAAAGTTAAACATCTGGAGCGTGGACAACATAACATAGTGGTAAACTCTGATAACATGTAAAGAAATGAACCTAGGGCCTAACTCAACCTCAAAAGCTAGCTCATGTACAATAGTCTTGAAAATGGTGGTTGTTTGCTTTTATTTGCTGCATACGGCTAGTTCTCAGTGTTAGTCTGTATCAGAATTGATTTAAATCTTTGGATTCTTAAATGAATTAGACTTATTTTCTTTGTGCTGGCTGTCGTGAATACCACCCTTTTGTTTTATTTTATGAGCTTGCTTTTTTCTGATTTACAACTTTCCTTCACACTTAATATGGTTTTATTTGTACTCTATCCTAAGTGTATGCCATTTTTCATGCTCCTTTACCTTTTCTTTAGTCATTGTGCACTGATCCACCCCCTTGATTGCTCATTTCAAGGCACTTTGTTGATTTGATCAGTTTTTACAATGAGAATGGGTCCTAGGTTTTTATCTAATTTTGTGATACGTCCTTATGGTTACTTCTAGTCAAGAAATGCCAAGATCATCTTTTACTGTGGAGTTAGATGCAGCTAATGCAACTTGGTTAGCAAATGATGTGGCAATGCTGTCCACTAAAACAGGGGAGCTACTTCTTCTGACAATTATGTATGATGGGAGGTAATGCCTTTTTGCCCACTAATTTATGAAGGAAAAATTTAGGAATTCGTTGCTTAGTATTTTCTTTTTTGTTTTTTGAGAATATATTCTTATGTTGACTTGAGAGTTGAGAAAATTTACTCTCTTGTCCTGATACATTGAATCTTTTTTTTCCTCATGTCCTGATGCATTGAATCAAAGTGGTAATTTAGTTGAACATATACAGTTTGTTTTTACCTATCACCAGGAGTCTAGAAATTTCCTGCTATGCGACATTTTACAGCCTTTGATTGGCTATTACCTAGAGTTTGAAGTGATGTGCTGCGATTTTAATTTTATTTTAATGTTTCTGCAGAATCGTTCAAAAGCTCGACCTTTCAAAATCAAGAGCTTCAGTACTTACATCGGTTGGCTACCTCTTGAATTCTGGATCGTTTTAATTTATGGATCTACTCTCTCTCTCTCTCTCTCTCTATATATATATATATATATATATATATATATATATATATATATATATATATAACTAATACGAGAATCAATAAGAGACTTAGTGAAAATATCTGCTAGTTGATCATTCGACTTTACAAACTTTGTAACAATTTCTCCTGAAAGTATTTTTTCTCTGACAAAGTGACAGTCGATCTCAATGTGTTTAGTCCTCTCATGGAACACCGGATTTGACGTAACATGAAGAGCAGCTTGGTTATCACACACTAGTTCCATCTTGCTTATTTCTCCGAACTTTAACTCCTTGAGCAACTGCTTGTGTGTGTGTGTGTGTGTGTGTGTGTGTGTGTGTGTGTGTGTGTATATATATATATATATATATATATATATATATATATATATATATATATATATATATATATATATATATATATATATATGTATGTATGTACGTATGTATGTCTCGCTTTGTGTGTGTTTGTGCAATTCAAACGGTTTTCTCTTATTTCCAGGGAATTACAACAATTGGAGACTCATTATTCTTTTTGGGCAGTCGCCTAGGAGATAGTTTGCTCGTGCAGTTTACTTGTGGTCTGGGAGGGTCAATTTTGCCTCCTGGGGTGCAGGAAGAGGTTTGTGTCATGATTTTAGCTGAAGTAGCTTGATCTTTTTGCTAGTATTTTACAGTTTATTTTTTTCTTCTGCATATTCCTTATTTATATGTACTGTTTTTCTCTGTAATCTATAACCTTATAAATATATACCCCTTTGAGTAACTGCCTCCATTGATTTTTTTTTCTTTCCTGAATGCCTGTACCCTAGATTGCACCCACGATCCCTCTGCCATCATAAAAATTATAGGCTCATCAATATACTGCAGTCCCTAGTTTTTTGCACAGTCTTTCCTGTTTTTTTATTTTTCCTTCAAACTTACTACTTAAAATTTTTTACTTTAAAATTAATTTGTACTTGATATGAATAGATTAAAAATTACTTTTGAAATGATGCACATTGGGTATTTCACAATTTCTAGTCGTTTAATAATGCTTAGTGGTTCTATGTGTTACTTTCCTTTCTGCCTCTCTTTCTAAGGGTACTGGCTTTGCTTTCTCTAAAATCCTGTTGCTATTTGCTTACATGTGCAGGTTGGAGATATTGAAAGTGACACTCCTTCTGCAAAGAGGCTAAGAAGGTCATCCTCGGATGCATTGCAAGATATGATTAATGGCGAAGAGCTTTCCTTATATGGTACAGCTCCAAATAATGCACAATCAGCACAGGTGAATTGTGTTCTGTGAAGACTATATTCTGTTATGATATATGATTTTAAAAAGATGGGCTGTCCGGTGTACTAAGTTCCCGCTATGCGGGGATCTGGTAGGAGAACCAGACCACATTGGGTCTATTGTACGCAGCCTCACTTTGCTTTTCTGCAAGAGGTTATTTCCACTATGCTATATGAGTTTAATTGGGAATAATTAGTAAAATGACAAGGACATCTGCTGTTTATATCAAATATATATTTGCACTTAGGTGTAGCATTTAGTATTCTGGTAAGGATAGATAAGTTAAAAAATAAAAGAAACGAGAGACGTGTTCCGAAGCAAGTTATGAGTTGATGGCAGAGTAGTCAAAGCAAGAAGCGCAAAAAAGTGCTAGAGTCTGGAGCTTTTAGCGCAAAGTGTGATTAAAGTAGTGTGGGTTTTAGCGAAGGAAACCCCAATGGCTCCAGACTCTAGCACTTTTTTGCGTTTAAACTCTTTGAAAAAGAATAATTATGTGGAAAAAGAATGTAAAAACTATATATATATATAGGTAAAATCATGTCAATCAAGTCCAAAGACCATTTAAAATTTTGATTTAGATGAAAAGATGTAGTTTTAGAGTTTTACTGGCTAGTTTTCTTATACTAAATTTCTAATTTATTATTCTTAATCGCTAAAATACAAGTCATGACGTTTTCTTGACCACAAATGTATCACTTTGTCAACTGTGTTTTTTATCTAGTGTTGTGATCTAAAGACAAAACCCATTGGCGAAGATGCACACACCTTAGGACTTGGATGCCTACACTAAAGTACCAAATAGGCAAGGCGAAGCGCACAACCTGGGTTTTACTGAGCTTCAGGGCGCGCTTTAATCGAGTCCTTAACAACATTGGTTGATGGAACTTTGTAATGTTTCAATATATCATTATGTAAATATTTTGTTTTGAGGATATAGCACACTGAAGTTTCATAAAGCTGTTGTCTCGTCATGTTTGTGTACCCAGTGTTTCATAGTTTCGGGATGACTTGTTCCTTTTCCACCTTGCAGAATTTGCTTAATGCTTGCACTTATTTTTTATTTCTTACTTTTTTTATTTATACAATCATGTCTATTAATCATACGACACCCTACTACTTATTATAAAAAGATCATGACACCCTAGACTCACGGAATATTGAAGCACGCATGTAAAATTGGGAGAACAATAAGTTGTCTATAAAACTATATAATTCTTTACTTGGAACTTTTGCTATTTATCACGATTTATGATTACAGAATGGCTTCTTGGCTATTTTTTTTCCGCCTCTTTATCATTAATATCATCCTTTGTCATTCCTCATCATTTACATGATTTTCGGTGATTGCAGAAGGCATTCTCATTTGCAGTGAGGGATTCCCTGATCAATGTTGGCCCTCTAAAAGACTTTGCTTATGGTCTGAGAATTAATGCCGACCTAAATGCCACTGGAATTGCTAAGCAAAGTAATTATGAACTGGTTAGTTCTCTTGTTGACAACAAGCCTATCTTGGATGCAGTTAATGATAGAGGTTTAACTTGCTTTCTCTTTGTTTGGAGAGCAACAACAACAACAACCCAGTGAAATCCCATAAGTGGGTCTGGCGAGGGTAGAGTGTACGCAGACCTTAGCCCTACCCTGTGAAAGTAGAGAGGTTGTTTCTGATAGATCGTCGGCTCAATGAACGATGAAAAGAAGCAATAACAACAAATAGTAACAACAACAAGATACTAAGAAAACCGAAGCGAAAGATAATAATAAAACAAAAGGTAGTAGTAGTAATAGCAACCTAGGGATAAGAAAAATACCAGACTAACACTAATACTCCTAGTATGGAAAAGAGAAAATCACTCAACTATCTACTAACCTTCTACCTTAATCTTCGACCTCCACACCCTCCTATCAAGGGTCATGTCCTCGTTAAGCTGAAGCAGCGCCATGTCCTGTCTAATCACTTGTCCCAAATATTTCTTTGGCCTACCTCTACCTCTATCTCTCCTTATGTCCACCAAGGTTAACCTCTCACACCTCGTTACTGGGGCGTCTCTTCTTCTCCTCTTTACATGCCCGAACCATCTTAGCATAGCTCCCCGCATCTTGTCCTCCACGGGGGCTACTCCCACCTTTCCTCGAATATCTTCATTCCTTATCTTATCTAACCTGGTATACCCGCATACCCATTTCAACATCCTCATTTCTAAAATACCCTACCGGCTTGTCTTCTCTCTACCATTTATCTACCATCGTTGTATCGGGGACCAACTTCTCAATACATTTATGGTATCCAACCCGCACCTCTGAATCTAAAATGCCA
Source organism: Nicotiana tabacum (assembly GCF_000715075.1). NCBI lineage: Eukaryota > Viridiplantae > Streptophyta > Magnoliopsida > Solanales > Solanaceae > Nicotiana > Nicotiana tabacum. The sequence continues at coordinate 74,483,222 of NC_134083.1, forward strand.
TCTCTATTATTCTTGTAAAACAATCTCGGGTCCACAATATGGCCTGCTGCATGCAAAGGTCGATGGAGTTGATCCGACCACCTTTTATCAATGACCTCAAAAACTTTCTCATATTTCTTCAGATCTCCCTCAAATGACGCTTCGATAGTTTCTTTGGCTCTATCCACAGCTTCATAAAGATAGCCCATTGGTGGTTTTCTATACCCCATCCACCATACGAAGTACCCTAATCAAAGGACCACCAACTTTAAGAGCCCGAACAACGTCATTCCAACTTATGAAGAGCATATTTGTTTCACGTTATAAAGGATCCGTGCCAAAGGAACTTTCACCCAAGCTTTCCTTCTCTTTCTCCTACTCCATTTGATGCCTTGCTGGTCAGTACATTCTTCACCGTTTCTGGTGTAAGGTTCGAAGCTGTCTACCATTAGATGGTTTGCCGCCTGATAATGGATAGTCGATTCACGTTCTCTCCCAATGTTTTACACATGTACCATCAACTAGTATGCAAACTTTGTCCTCTTCCTGAGATACCCATCACGTGGATAGTATACCTAGTTGCCAGCCACATGAAGAACGCACCTTCGCTGGAGCTCTGGTTATCCAAATGGTGATATGCAGCAGTTCCGCGTCATTCGCTAGTAGTCTGCAATAAAAAGATTTCATCGAAATCGCTCCTTTGATATGCCATTCGACCTCCAAGTGTCCTTTTTGAGGATCGATATCTATGTCATCCATCAAAATTAATCAGTATCTCTACTCTCAATATATATTTGATAATTGGAGGTAATGATATTTTGGAGAAGATTATGATGAGATTAATGTTTTTTCGTTCCTTTTAGAGCCCTTTGATAACAATTGATTGATCCTCTTTTATTTTGATCAACTAAACAACTGATTTGTGTTTGCCTGTTACCTTTCTTCATGCAGAAGACTTTCACATATTTGTTTTCAAGTTGTAACATCAAAGAAAAAGGATATTAACAGTTCTATGTATAATATTCAAATAGAACCATAGAATCATGTGGTGGTCGTTAAATACAACACACCTCTCTGGGCTATATTTTTGTAATTTCATTCTTCCACAAATCATGTTTGGTCGTAATTCTAGTAAAAATGTGAGAAATAAGCCCCTAGGATCAAATGCTAAGAGTGCATGATGTGTGGATTAGCCGATTAGGTGCACGTCTTGGGTTCAAATCGCTACTAACAAAAGCCTGGTATTTAAGTGGACAAGGGTAGAGGGGCCATTACCAATCGAGTTTTCAACTGTGGAGCACTGCCTTCGGGGGGTTTTTCGGTTATAAAAAGAGAAATAAAAAACGATAATCATCTTCTGGTCATAGATTTTAGGGCTTGAAACTCATAAGTGGGTTGATAGTTGTTATTTTTGATGAAGTTTATGAAACATTCTAATGGCTGAACTACAAAAACCTACAATGAGAATAGTAAGTTATTATTGAATTTCTATCACCTTTGGATGCTCTATTACTTGTTTTTTGGGCCAGTATGATATCTTCATAATCTCTTTGGGATATGTCAGGTATGCTGTTCAGGCCATGGAAAAAATGGTTCTCTGTCTGTTCTTCAACAATCTATCCGCCCAGAAATGATAACCCAAGTATGTTCGCTCTCTTTCAGTTTCTAATTATAGTGTTCTGTGAAACTGTGCTGATACTCACATCACATCATCGTGGAAAATGATTTAAATCCTGTCATTGCAAGTTATTTGCTCAACTTCAGAGCTTGTATTGTAACTTTATGGTTTCTTCCTGCTTCTTTGTCATACTCGTTTTATGGGAGCTTCAGAAGTTTCTTGTGCATATAGCTATACAGTAAGAATAGCTATTTGGATGTTTGTTTCTATTTGGTTGTGTGTTTTATTTTTGGCAACACATCCTCTATTTCATTCACGCACACACACTCATTTACATGAGTTAATTGTCCTTTGAAGAGTTAGTGTTTTTAATCTTGTATTATACTTTGTGAAATACGTTTTTGAAAGTTGGATTTGCTGATTAATGGTGTATATTAACTTGAAGTGGTGAGAGGTTCATATCTTCTGTATTTATGCATGTATAAATGGTTTGCTTATCTAAATGGTAGCTTTTGGAAAAATTGTTTGCTTGAGAAGTCATTAAAAAATGGTCGGATAGCTCTTGGAGGTGACGATGTCATTGGAATGATCAACGATAATAGGCAATTGCATCAGAACGAGCAACAGAAGTAATAGCAATGCCGCTAGAATGGCCTCCAAATTTTTTTCCCGAACAGCCACCAAACTGAGACAAGAATATTATGAAAAGAGAAAATTGAAGGAGAAATAACTCCTTAATGACTTGATTCTACAACAATGTGTAAGAGAGGCTCCTTATATAGAAGATTTGGGTTGCATATAATAAGTTAAGTAGTTATAGTCTTCTCTTAACTGGTAAGCAGATATTCAATTATACTTTATCCAAAAAATTGTAAATGCTCTACTATAAATGCAGAATATTCTATGCTATCTAAGAAAATTTTCTGAATCAGTGAATCAAGAAGTATTCTGAATCTGGGCACATGTAGTATTGCATCACATACTACAACATCAATATATATCATATTTTCTCCCGTGCCTTCTCACAAAAATAATTGGGGTTGCTGTGTTGTTGAGAACCTGATTAAGTCTTTGTCATCTTGCTGAAATTTTCTTTGCCTATTTTCTCTTCCTTTGTTTATTTGGGGGGGGGGGGGTGCAGGAAAAAAGGAGGTAATGTTATTTTTCTTCCTGTTTCGTGTTTATTCATTACATTAGTTTTGAAGTGCCTTGGCCTTCCTTTTCCTTTTTACTAGTTTTTGCAGTATGCATATCCTCAAGCTAGCTTTCCTGCATCAGGACTATGTTTCCTCCCAATCTCATTTGGACCCCTCGCTAATCTTGCAATGCATGGCACATGATATTTTTTTTAAAAATGGGCATGGCACATGGTATTTATTGTTAAAATGTTATTCAGATGGTTCTCTATGCGGAGAGACTGAAGAAAATTCCGTGAATTGTCTAGTTTTATGTTTAATGAGCAACATGACTGGTGGTGACTTGAAGGAATAGCTACTATAGTTACTTGATGTACGGGCACCTTACCAGAAAGTTCAATTTTTATTGAAAATTTTGCTGAACAGAATTGCACTGAGTTTTGATGTGTACCATGATACTACCATTTTCATGTTGAATGATGTGATTGTTCTCTTTGTTTTTCTTTGTTCGTATCTTGATGTCAAGGAGACGACTTTGATTTTCTCTAAGTGCTAAGCATTTAGGAATTTCTATGTTTCTCTGCATTCTTAGTTACACAACCTTGACTAGGATCAAACTTGGACTAATGGGAAATGTTCTATGATGTTTTTTTCAATTAATCTTAGATATTCAGCATATCTTGACACTGCCTGTTAGTGAACAGTATGCATAAATCTAGCCGGAGAAAGTAATTTTGATGCTTAATTTTACTTTGTGAAGGAAGCCTTGCCAGGTTGCAAGGGAATTTGGACTGTTTACCACAAGAGTGCACGTAGCCATCTCAACGAATCCTCAAGGGTGGCAGATGAAGAAGATGAATATCATGCATATTTGATTATTAGTTTGGAGACTCGTACAATGGTATCCTTTTCGCTTCCAAATATATAGTATTTTCTTTATTTTTCAATCTACGCATTATAGCTGGAATTGAAATCTTATGTTGAGGCCCATAACTTTATTTTCTTATCTTCTTATGGCAGGTTCTGCAGACTGCAAATAATTTGGAGGAGGTAACAGAGAATGTCGATTACTATGTTCAAGGAAATACTATTGCTGCTGGAAATCTATTTGGGAGGTGATTTCATTTGCTCAATCATTATGTTCATATCTTCCCTTGCCCTTCCAATATCTTTTTGGCATATAGTATTTGCTGTCTTCCCTAACTTTGTGCTGCTAAACTGGGTATTTAGGAATTAAACAGTGCACAATAGTTCATGGTACTATGGCTCCAGCATGCATATGGACTGTGTGGAAAGAAAAGAATAAGAAATGTTTTGAGAATAAAAGTAGTTACATACAATGTGTAAACTGTGTGCAAAGAAAAGGATAATAGATGTTTTGAGAATAGAAGTTGTTACATACAATGTGCAAAGAGAACTATGTTGTAGATGCAGAATCACTTGTAGATTCTCTTGACTCCTTGTAAGACACAAGGTTCCTGTAATCTGTAAATATTTGATTGCCAGTACCATCTTGGTGTTGATGGATAAACTGTTACCTTACTAAGAAAAGTAAAAAAAAATAGTTCATGGTACAAGACCCAAATGTGCACAAATGTTGTCTAACCTTTCCTTTCCTTGGCCTGTTTAGTTTAGATTATTTTGGTTTGTTTGATTACTACTCCCTCCGTTTTATTCTGTGCGCAAGTATTGTTCATTTGATAACTACTCCCTCCATTTCATTTTGTGTGTTATGGAGTCTGTGATGTTAAGTTGACTTATATATTAGATTTTTGATAGTAGAGTATAATATTAAAGTAGTGGGTGAAAAGCTAGTATGATAGAGAAAATATCACATCAAAAGTCCATAACTGGAATAATTTAATGATTTTTAATTCTTGAAAGTTGCATAGAAATGGAATGGCCTCAAATATTTTTGTAAGTACCAAGGTAGAAAGTGGTCATGTAAACTGAAATGACAAGAGTATAATTTATAAATCATTTTGTTAGTCATAACTGGTTTCTGTTTTTTGTAATAATCACCTTTTAAAAAGAAAAAAGAAAGGGGAAATATGCTTCTCCTGAGTTTATGTTCAAGAAGTTGTGCAATAATTTGGAGGAGATTGTCAAACCCCCCCCCCCCCCAATATGGGCACTTACTACTGATTCAAAAGGAAGAGTTTGATGATGGCCCTGCTTTCTTAAATTAGAATACGTCATACCTTATAAAAAATGAGAACAAGTTATAATCTATTCTTTTATTTATGGCTGTTATGAATGACAATGTAGGAATTTAGTTCCTTTATGTGGAATTTGGTTTCGTCTATGCCATTGGCTGAGTGCTTTTCAAAATTGACCAATTAGATCTGATTCATTTTTTTGATATCCTTCAGTTGCTGGTGATGTTGAGCAGTTGCACGTGTTTTTTAATTTTTTCAAAGTAGCTTAACATTGTAACTTCTGTTTATGTAGACGTCGAGTAATCCAAGTGTTTGCTCATGGCGCTCGAATTCTTGATGGTGCATTTATGACTCAAGAACTGAGCTTTAAGGCTTCAAATGTGGAATCTGGCTCGAGTTCTGATAGTTCTATCGTATCTTCTGTTTCGATAGCTGACCCTTATGTTTTACTAAGAATGACAAATGGAAGTATTCAGCTTCTTGCGGGAGGTATATCTACTAAGATGAAACTTATTTGCTTTTGTAAATTTCTACCCCTCTTCTTGCAGTGCTAACCAACAAGCAAACTCTTTCTTCGTTGCTTAATTTGATAAAATCTTGTTCTAGCTTAACAGATTACAGATTTTATATAGTGTTGCTTATTTGTTCTATGCTATTAGTTGAGAATATAACTTTGTAGAGTATTTGTTTATTTGTTTTTTACATGCTCTTTACATTGTACTTTAACTACTGGCAAGAAAAACTATCAGAACGCCCCTTAGTACCTTTGTTATCAATACTTAAATTGATACTGAAAGCATATTGATCTAGTCCGTATTAATCGCGATAGAAATGAAATATGACTTAACTGACCCTAAGATGAACTTGAAACAAGCTAATACATGTAGCACATTTCCCAAGGGACTTACTACTGGCCTGAATCATATTGAATTAGTGAATAGTACAAGCTGTAGTCTAAGTAGATGCAGTTATTTCTGAAAGGCCTGGGCGAGTTAATATAACTCCATAATTCGCAGTTTAAGTCTTTCCCTTTTTGTCTTGAAACATGTCTCTGTTTACGCTCGACTTTTGCATTTATCCTGTGTTTCTCTTCCACACTGACATTATTGTTCCTCTTCAGATCCATCATCGTGCTCTGTTTCTGTTACTGTTCCATCAATATTTGAAAGCTCAAAAAAGTCAGTATCTGCTTGTACTCTATATCATGATAAAGGCCCCGAACCTTGGCTCAGGAAGACTAGTACTGATGCTTGGCTTTCTTCTGGCATGGGAGAGGCAATTGATGGTGCAGATGGGGTAACCCATGATCAGGGTGATGTGTATTGTGTTGTTTGCTATGAAAATGGTACTCTTGAAATATTTGATGTTCCCAATTTTAGTTGTGTTTTCTCCGTTGATAAATTCGTATCTGGAAGGACCCACCTTGTCGACACCTTTATCCAAGATCCAGTGAATGGTCTGAAGAAAAATACTGAGGATGTTATGGGCCCTGGACAGAACGAGAATGCTAAGGACATGAAGATAAACGTGGCGGAGTTGATGATGCATAGGTGGATAGGGCTATATTCCCGCCCTTTTCTTTTTGGGATATTAGCTGATGGGACGATTCTGTGTTATCATGCATATGTTTTTGAAGGATCAGAGAATTCTTCTAAAGTTGATGGATCTGTTTCGTCACAGAATTCCATTGGTCTTAGCAGTACAAATGCATCTAGGCTCAGAAATTTAAGATTTGTTCGGGTTCCAGTAGAGAATTATGCAAAGGAAGAGATGCCATCTGGAACCCCATCACAGCGAATGAGTGTCTTTAAGAATATTGGTGGTTCTCAAGGATTATTTCTCACCGGGTCCAGGCCATCTTGGTTCATGGTATTTCGTGAACGACTTAGAGTACATCCACAGGTTATTGTTTACTTGCTCCCATATGTATTTGACATATTCTAGTTGTTTTTTTCTGGGTAAAGAGTCAAGGGATCAGTGAATTTAGATTAAAGTGATGCTCGTTTAGGCTGCGTGTTGTGGCGTCTGGCGTGAAGAATGAATCAGGAAATCATGGCCTTGCCTTGAAGCACAACTTTCCTGGCACCACAATACCATTTATTCCACCTATATACTTTGTTATCTAAGCTGCAGACTTTTCACCCTGGGTTGTTTATGCTTTATGTTTGCTCTTCTTGATAAGTGTTGCTTTGTTGCTGCAGCTGTGTGACGGACCTATCGTTGCGGTCACTGTTCTTCATAATGTCAACTGTAATCACGGACTTATCTACGTAACAGCCCAGGTATGGTAATGAAATTGTGCTTGTTCCGACTTTCATCTGTCTCTGCTCATGTATCCATGGATTGCTTGTTGTCATTGCAGGGCACTTTAAAAATTTGCCAGCTTCCATCATTCCTGTCATATGACAACTATTGGCCAGTGCAGAAGGTGGGAATTCATTTTTGCCACCAGCTAACTGATTTTCTTTACTTGTTATATGTTTGCTCAATTTTACACTATGCATGTTACAAATATTGTTTTCAAATGTCATGCTTGTTTCTAATGTTACTTCTGTGTTTTTCTATTTTATATAACTGCAAAGGACATACTTTTCCTCACAAGGTAAGGTCTGCGTACACACTACCCTCCCCAGACCCCACGGTGTGGGATAATACTGGGTATGTTGTTATTGTTGCAAAAGACATACTTTTAAGGAATTCAAAATCTTTTGTTTTTTATTATATCTTTTTAAATTGATCCTTAGATATATTAGGATTGTTTTGCTTTTGATGAATTAAGACGTCACAATAACTGTGCTTGTATGGATATCCTTTTTGTCGATAGGGGTGTAAATTTTTGGCATTTCCCATGAGAGCTTCAACAAAGATAATATGATTGTGTAATGGATAACTAATTGATTGATGAAATTGATTACTAACTGAAGGGAATTTGTCTAGTGGTAAACTAATTGATTGATTAGTGAGACTTATTAGTATAATTTCATAGCTATGAGACAATTACATCTAGTAGTTGTTGAACTACTAGTCTGCACAAATAACTATAGTTATGCATATAAACTGTTGCGAACATTTTCAAATTAATTAGACAATATCATTACTGCAGAAAGTTGATATTTATTTCTCTCATTGGATATCCGAATTTTAAAATTTCCCGTCTTTCTTATCTTTTATTTTGGGACTGAGATGCAGATACCACTGAAGGGAACACCACATCAAGTTACTTATTTTGCTGAGAAGAATCTTTACCCAATTATAGTTTCAGTTCCAGTGAGTATATGTTCCTGCTTCTGTTATCTGTTCTTGGTTTGTTAATAATGTCTTAATATATGTTGTAAGGCTGCTAATTTCAGAGATGAGGCATAAACCTTACACCAACATGAATATTACATAACCTTCCCACGCATGAATGCACAACATATTAGTCGACTGCAGTTATGGTCAGCTTTCTGTGTGACCTCCAGATAATAAAACCCCCCAGCAGTCAAACACATACAAAGGAACAAAAATAAAATAAAAGGAAAATGTGAATCATTGGTGGAAAAGAGGCTAGCATTAATATTTACTGGCTTAATGGAGTTCTCATACAGTTTTACTTATTTCTGACAGGTTCTTAAGCCATTGAATCAAGTCCTATCAACTATAGTTGATCAAGAAGTTGGCCACCAGTTTGATCCTGATAATATAAATTTTGAAGGGAACTACCCTATAGAAGAATTTGAGGTGCGGATTATGGAACCAGACAAATCTGGTGGGCCCTGGCAAACAAGGGCAAGTATTCCTATGCAAAGTTCTGAAAATGCTCTGACTGTGAGGGTGGTTACTTTACTTGTGAGTTCAATTTTATTCCTCATTTTTTTTGTTTCCTTATAGAAAAGAACTACTACTATAGTAAAAGAAGGGAACAATTTAATAACAAGTGCAATCTCTCCTCCTCCTCAGTTACGACCTTCTGGTTGGATTCTTAACCTCCTCCGCAGTTGGTGAAGGTCAATCTTATGGACCACACTTTTACCATTCAATTCTTGAAGGTCAAGTTACAACCTTCTGGTTGGATTCTTATCATTGAGCCTGGTCTATCGAGAATAAAAAATCTGGGGAGAATTGGTTTAAGAGAATCTACAATTTTAAAATCCAATTTGGGAAATACAAGATTCTGTTTCTAGTGGTATATACATTCAACTCCTCTTTGCATTTTCTCCGTTGAATGTTACATTTCCCTAAACTAGAGTTTTTGAAGCTCCAGTTGCCCTTTGAAAGTTTCTCCTTTAAGTGATCTGTTTGAAAATACATAATTATACTTCTCATAGGCAAGGAAGGAGTTTTTTTATTTCCCTAATTGTCACTAGGTCAATTAAAATGCTACCTGGATTTTTTTCTCCTTCTCTCCAAACAAACCCCCCCCCCCCCCCCCACACACACACACACACACAGCAAGAAGAGGAAAAAAAAAAAGAAGCAAAAACAGGAGCTCTGCTGGAACACCACTTGAGTAGGAATATGAGGAGTCTTTCTTTCACAAATTGATAGTTTCCTCTATCTTTCAATTTGTACAACAGAATACAACAACAAGAGAGAATGAAACACTATTGGCAGTTGGGACTGCTTATGTGCAAGGGGAGGATGTTGCTGCAAGAGGGCGCGTGCTTTTGTTTTCTATAGACCGAAATGCTGATAATTCTCGAACTTTGGTATCTTCCATCACATGGCTTTTCACTTTCATATTTCTTTTTTTGTTGGCAAAATGAGACCTTTACCTCTGTCCTTCGAAATCATTTCAGGTCTCAGAAGTCTACTCAAAGGAATTAAAGGGTGCTATATCTGCTTTAGCTTCACTTCAAGGTCACTTGTTGATAGCTTCTGGTCCTAAAATTATCTTGCACAAATGGACGGGGTCTGAGTTGAATGGAGTTGCTTTTTGTGATGTTCCTCCACTCCATGTTGTGAGCCTAAATATTGTAAGTACAATTCATAGTGGCTTTTCCTTCACTTCCAAAAAACCATTTTATAATCAGATCAAATACTTCCAGTGAAGATTAAGTACTTGGGTGTTCATTCAGTACTTTTCCCTTTCATCTATGGAAGGTACTTAGATTATGGTGCCTCTGAGAATTAATCATATAGAACTGAATTAATCATATAGAAGCTTCGGGGCGCACCTAGATTGAGGAGTTCCAATCATAATTTGGTAAAAAGTGCATAGATGCTGTCATAATTTGGTGAATCCAAGTGGCGCAGTTCCTATATTTTGTGCAGTATCAGTAACAGTTACAAAATTTGGGGAGATAAATCATTTTGCGACAGCTCCGTCCGTTCTAAAATCGTCCGCCCTGCACCCATCCGCCAAGTATATGCTTCAACAGGGATCAAAGTATAACCAGAACAAAATGTGATGAAGGGAGCAAGCAATCTGCTATTGGTTTATAGGTTCTCCTATCAATAGTACTTGCAGTTGTAATAATCATTTTTGGTCGCTCAAACTAGAAAACGAATTGCATCGCCTGTTGGGAGGAGCACATAACTTGTTTTCATTTCTTATTCTCAAAATCCTTGTCAGTTTTCAAAAATGAAAGATCTAATTGTATAATACTTTTCATTCTTGAACAAAACAATATCGAACCGTGATAGTATTTGGAGTTTCTTCGTTTACTTTCTCTAAGCTTATCACAATTAATATTCTGAACTTTTCTCATGCCTTTTTCGTTCAATATTGTAAATGTTATAGGTGAAGAACTTTATTCTTCTTGGAGACATTCACAAGAGTATATACTTCATCAGTTGGAAAGAGCCTCAGCTTAACTTATTAGCTAAAGATTTTGGTTCCCTTGACTGTTTAGCAACAGAGTTCTTGATTGATGGTAGCACTCTCAGTCTTGTAGTTTCAGATGATCAAAAGAATGTTCAGGTATATTTTATCTTTATATTTTGTCTATTTTGTCGAGGCTATAACTTTCTCATTCTATTTGAAGGCCATCATTATTCTCTGAAAGTTGAAGTTCACACAACAAATTCAGTCTAATAGCTTGTAAGCGCTAAGCTCTGTGGGAGCTTTAAGCGCAAAGTGCAACTAAAGTATGGGATTTAGCAAAAAAAGTGCCAATGAAGAAAACAAAATAAAAAATAGATATATAATGCAAGAAATGTAACTATAAACACAAACAATAATTATTTGTGCAAAGGAATGGGAAAATATAACTAAACTATAGGTATGTTGCGGTGCCTGTAAAGTCTGAACCTATCAGTTAAGTCGCACATGCCTTAGCACCTTGATGCTTACACTAAAGCGCCAATTAAGCGAGGCGAAGTGCACAACCCGGGTTTCACAGAGCTTCAGGGCTTAAGTGCGCCTTAGGCAAGCCTTTAACAACATTGGACACCCCTAAGGTGCCTCTGTGTATGGATGATTGGTTTTCTTTCGTAGAGAATCATATTCTGGTGTAGGTTCTCTACTTTTTGGTATACGTCTTGTATACGAAATTTTCCCATCATTAATAAAATTATTTACTTTATCAAAATGAAAAACAACAACACTGGAGCCTTTCTGATGTAGTTCACTATAACTTTTTTATCTGATGCAAAAGTTTCTGCCTTTTGGATGACCTTCCTGAAAGTCACTTGTTTTTTATGTTTTCTGTTCTGCTCCCCTCCCCTTCCGGCCTCCTGCCCCACTAAACTCCATTATTTAAGAGGTTTTATTTACCAAGGATAAACTGTACAATACAAAGCAAAAAACCCAGTAACTAGAGCTGAAAGTTGGACATATTGCCCCAACCCCAGCAGCTACTAAACCACAAACGACCAGCTATATCATCTAAGGATACAAATTTGCAGATTCTAATCTCCTAGCTAGTCTGCTCTTCAGATCTGCTTCCCTTGAAAGACCCTCAAGTTCCTCTCCTGCCATATGTGATAAACACAGCCAGCAAGCACCATTCTGTATATCTCTGCCCCAGCATTGTACATTACTATTTGCTTTCTTTTCCATCGGCCTGGAGAATGGGGACTCACATTGATTATGAAAAGGTGGATGAGTCTGCAACGGCAGACAATACTAATGCATGAAAAAGATGCAGATTTGCTTTTGCCACTGAGTATGTCGTGAGCAGTGCATTTAAGTCACGAAATTTTATTATTTCTGAGAATGATAATTTCCTAAAGAAGTTTGAGGCCGCCAACGTAGTTATAGTATGTAAATAGCTAGTCGTACATGCAATAGTCATTCTGATATCCGTGGTCAGCATCATTGATGTTGCATAACATTTCTCATGGCGTTCTCTATCAAAGGAACAAATATCTTTTGTTACTTGCTACTGTCGTTGTCTTTAGCAATGTTTGAAAGACTTGTTGTGTTCTTTAAATTTAATGATGGGCCTTGATATCTGATCCTAATTTAATAATATTCTTGAATGTAGATATTCTACTATGCTCCAAAGGTTTCAGAAAGTTGGAAAGGGCAGAAGCTTCTGTCTAGGGCTGAGTTCCATGTTGGTTCTCGCATTACAAAGTTCTTACGCTTGCAGTTGCTTCCCGCTATATCTGACCGAACTGCTACCACTCCAGGGTCTGATAAAACAAATCGATTCGCTTCAGTGTTTGGCACACTAGATGGCAGCCTTGGCTGTATAGCCCCTCTGGATGAACTTACTTTTCGTAGGCTTCAGTCCCTGCAGAAAAAGCTTGTCAGTGCTGTTACCCATGTTGCTGGACTAAATCCAAGATCATTCCGGCAGTTCCGTTCAAATGGAAAAGCTCATCGGCCTGGTCCAGACAACATAGTTGACTATGAGCTGCTATCCCAGTAAGTAGTCTCTGCCCTCTGGAGCTGTTGACCACTTCTTTTTGGTTTACTCAGAATTGTTTTGATCTGTTGCTTACTTCCCTGTTTAGACAATTGAGATATATGTACCATATTTTGTTCGGTGGTAAATGAATAAGAACGTATCTTGCTTTCTGGTTAGATTTAAGAACTCCATGCGTACAGTAGTTTGTCTTTAAGACAAATGGGGTACTCTAGATCTCACACTTGTTGCTATGAAGACATATGAGTCTTGGCTAGATTAAAAGAACTTCTGGAAAATACTTGATCTAATATAAGTGTAATAACAACTAAGCGTTGATCCTAACTGGTTGGTGTTAAAACCACCAGTTCAATAACCACTTTATTGTTTTCTCTTCTTAGCTAAGTCTGCATTGACTTGGGGAGATTGCATGTGTATAATTTTCCTCCATACAATTATAAGTAAGGGATTTTTAATGTCCTAAGGGGCTCACCCATTACCTTAAGGTTTAGGGTTGAACACTTGGTGGGCGTTTGGACATAAGAATTGTAAAATTCCAAAAAAAAGTGAAAAAAATTTTCAAGTGAAAATGGTATTTGAAAATTAGAGTTGTGTTTGGACATGAATATAATTTTGGGTTATTTTTGAAGTTTTGTGAGTGATCTGAGTGAAAATTTTGAAAAACTGCTTTTTGGAGTTTTTCAAATTTTAGAAAAATTCCAAAATGCATCTTCAAGTGAAAATTGGAAAATTTATGACCAAACGCTGATTTCGAAAATAAGTGAAAATTTTTCGAAAAAAAGTGAAAAATTTCTTATGTCCAAACGGGCTCTTAGATTCTTTCACGTCGTATCGGTGCCAAACTTTGGTAAGTCCATTTTCACAATCATTCCTCTCTATCTATTCTATCACTTGGGGCTTCTCATATCTCTCTAAATTCAACCTATTGAGCGACTAAATTTGCTCCCAGCCCAGTCCTTAAGCATGTTGAGCCTACGCTCCCTCTTGACTCCATACTCCCTCTTGAGCCTACTCTCTCTCCCTCTCCCCACTTCAAGTCCAATGTTCACTCTTCTAAAGAAAGGACAAAAAAGATTAAGCAAAAAAAGAAAAAAAGAAAAAAAAGAGAAGTCTAAGTCTGTGCTTAAACCTTATAACTGGGTTACTCGTGCGGGGAATGTGTGAGTTAATACTCTTATCTCTTTTTCTTTATATAAGGTTTTCCAAAAGAATTTATAATGTTTTGGGGCACTCCACCCAGCACTTTAAGGTTTTGGATTGGATGCTTATTTTATTTTTTTCACATTATCAAAGGCTAAAAGCACAAAAAAGTGCTCAAGGTCTGCTAGGCCTTCAAACTCCAGGCGCAACCAAAACTTGGGCGTAAAGAAAGTCGCAATGAAGGAAAAATACAAATTATATACGTAATGCTAGAAAAGAAACTATAATCAAAGAAAAATCATTGTTTATGAACATAGTAATTGAAAAAAGATATGATTAAAGAAGTAGATGAAGTATAAATCATGTAGGTTCAAAAACCAATTTATAATTTTGATTTAGATGAAAAAAATGTAGCTTAAGTTTCTTATTCAGTTTAAGCTACTAGTTTTCTTGAAAGGAAATCTCCAAATTCCTCTTCCTAAATAAGTAGCAAATTCATTATTCATAACCTCTTTTTTAACAATTAATATATTTCTTTTCTGATTATATTTATTGTCTAATGCCACCATCTTCTAGATAGCGAGGAAAAGGTTCAACATAACCATTTACAATCTGAATAGAAGAAAATGACCCTGCAAAGATCGCTTGTGTTCAGTTTTCAGATCTTTTAGTGTAAAAAAATAACAGATTTATTAGGAGATTTGACATAAAACTAAAAAAACTGTAATGGGTCACAAAATCAATTGACCTCTTAGAATAGCCTACGGGCAATAAGATGCACACCTTACAACCTTATACTAGCACTTAAGAATCGTAAAACGAGGCAAAGCACACAGCGGCACAACCTGAGCTTCACCTCACTTAAGCATCTTAGTGCCCCTCAAATGAGCCTTTAACAACACCGATTTCTATCTTAAGATCAATATTTCAGCAACTTTTCATCTTATGGGCAAGTTTAAGCCTTAGAGGCCCAACATTCACTTCCACATTTTTGGTTTTACTATTGTCTTGTTGAACTTGCTTTCTACTTTGTTAGGTTTCTCCCTATCGCTTGGCAGTCCTGAAGCACTTCTCTTCTATCATTCTGTTTTAATGTTTTATATTACCTTTTCATCTATCATAACATTATCTTATAAGACAGCTCAGACATCTGAATTGTCTGCAATTACGCATCCCAACTATGTTTTAGTGTTTTATATACACCGTCTACTTCTATCTGTTTGACAATGGTGATCAGTATAGTTGCATCTGAATTTATATCATTAACGTATATATCTTTGTTCATTTTGCAGCTATGAGATGCTCCCATTGGAGGAACAGCTTGAGATAGCTCAGCAAATTGGAACCACACGGATGCAAATAATGTCAAACTTGAATGACTTGACCTTAGGCACAAGCTTCTTATAGTGTAGCTCTAGCGAGGACGAATAGATCAGAATCAATGTTTTGCTAATTTGGTGGAAGTGGGGAACTGGAGCGGTTCAGAAGTCGTCGCCGGCCAGTCTTAAGCCTTCAGTAATCATCCTTGTGGAACTAAGACGGCTTTACACCTATGATGCTGTTTCCTCTTTGAATCATGAATCCGATGCTGTTTCCTCTTTGAATCATGAATCCGAAGAACTGTGCAGGGATCACCATTCTCGTCAAGCAGCTGCAGTCTCTTAATGAGATTGCCCAGAATTCTTGGTTCTCTGTTGTTATTGTGGATGTATATTAGTTAGGTGTATCATTCCTAGGACCATTTATAATGTACTGCATAAGTTAAAATTTTAAGCTTGATATGTCAATCATTGTAATCTTGTAAGTTATTTTTTTTTTTGAGAATGGTATCATTTGTATTTGGAGGTTAATTTTTTTGAGAATGGTAACATTTGTAATCTTGCAGGTTAAGTACAATGTCTAAGTGGTTACACCGCCTACAAGGTTAGTGTTGAGAAGTATATACATTGTAGAGTTAGTTTGACTGTTAGAAGTTAGTTAGTGGGTTAGTGTACAACTGTCAACAACTATTATTTTATTATTAAGGAGTTAGTAGTTAGTGTATGTATGTATGTATGTATGTATGTATGTATGTATGTATGTGTGTATGTGTGTGTGTGTGTGTATATATATATATATATATATATATATATATATATATGCTGGAAATGAGATTCGATATTTCCTAAAGGCAGCTCTCTCCATCTCTCTCTCCATCTCTGCTTCTCCAATGGATGTATTTCTTTAATATGGTATCAGAGCTCGGCTCAACTCCGGCAAACGATTGAGGAGAAAGTACGATTGAGCTGTTCGAATCTAGAACTTGCTTCAAGTTACAGCTGAAGATACAACTTCTTCTTCAAGCTAGGGTTTGCTGATTTTGAGCAAATTCAACAACTTTCCTGAATTCCTACAACAATTTGAGTGAGTAATTTTCTTCAATTTACAAATCTACGAAGTTACTATGGCAATTAATGAAAATGAATCTGTTTCGAATACTGCTACATCGCCACCATCAGATACTCAGAATCTTGACTTAGTTCATCACAATCATCCTTTGCATATTCATCATTCTGATACTCAAGGTGCTGTTATCTTGATTTAACTTCGAAGTTCGGAAAACTATTCTCTTTGGAGTAGATCTATGAAAATTGTGTTGCATGGCAAAAACAAATTAGGTTTTGTGCTAGGAACCTATAGGAAGGAGCTATATGATGCAAGTTTTCATGAACTCTGGGATTGATGTAATGCTATTATTTTGGCATGGATAATGAACAGTGTTGCTCCTAATTTACTGAGTACTGTGATCTATGCCTCTAATGCACACAAGGTTTGGGAAGATCTTCGTGAGCGATTTGATAAAGTGAATGCTTCTAGATCATTCTACCTTCACAAGGAAATTGCAAAGCTAACTCGAAACCTGCTAACTGTATCTGAATATGTCACGACCCAAAATCCATTGAAGGTCGTGATGGCGCCGGACACCGCTGTCAGGCAAGCCAAAAATAAATACTTAATTTGGTTCTCATTTTAATTTTCTTGAAATCATATTTCCTTCAATTAAATAGTAAAAGATGATATTTACAGAATAAATAATAATATTTTTAACAATTCCAATACAGTGCAATCCATAATTGCCCCAAAATCCGGCGTCACAAGTGCATGAATATCAACTAGGAATATAAAATAATATACAGCGTCCGTACGGAATACAAATTGGACAGGAAAAATATAAATACTCTGAGGGAGACTTTGTTGGCTGCGGGTCGTACTATGGAATGCAGATCACCTAAGTCTCTGCATGCCTACACGCCTCTGCTCCCACGAGGCCACTAGACATATATGTACCTGCACAAAAGAATGTGCAGCAAAGGTAGCATGAGTACGTAAATCAACGCGTATCCAGTAAGTATCCTGCCTAACCTCGAAGAAGTAGTGACGAGGGGTCGACTTCGACACTTACTATGGGCAATAAATAAAATATCAATGATATAACTAAGCTTGGATTACGTAGAACGGCTGTAAGCTCAATATTATGAAATAAGTGAATAATTCTTTTGTTAATAAGAAATTTCCAAATTTATTTTTCATCGTTTATCAATTTGTATATCAGGACAATGAAGCAATATCAATTATCATAAATTTCAAAGCAACCGATTCAATCATGCGCAAATCATGCCGAGGTCGTACGGCCTGATCCAACATAATATTTAAACTGTGCACTGCCGAGGGTCAAACGGCACGAACAATAGATGCATCTATCTGCTACCGAGGCGTTCGGCCCGCTCCACAAAAGAGAAAATACATTAAACAACCAATTCAAGATTTATTAAGGGGCAAATATTCCAAAATTTCAAATTCTCATTAAACGGTCAAGTAAATGAAGTTTAACCTTTTTACAATTCCTTTATCGAGTTTCTAATGTCTTAAACAATTAAATTAACAAGTAGTGCGCAAACATCACAAGTACAACATGATATGGGTCCAAGACTACCCACACATAAGCATAATAGTAGCTACGCACAGACTCTCGTCACCTCGTGCGTACGTAGCTCCCACAAATAGAAACACATAATGATTTGATTCACCTATGAGGTTAATTCCCTCATACAAGGTTAGAGAGGAGACTTACCTCACTCCGACGTTCCAAAACCGGCTCCAACGCCTCCCTAACACCTCAAATCGGTGACCGCCGATCCAAAACTAGTCAAATAAGACGCAACCCAATCAAAATATACTCTAATACTCATAATTAATCAATTTATAATAATTTCCAACTCCGCTCGAAAAATCAATAAAGCAACCCTCGGGCCCACGGGCCCGGATTCCGAAAATTTTCGAAGACAAACACTACCTATAGCACTACGAACTCAAATATAAAATTTATTCTCAATTTCATGCTCAAATTCGTGATCAAAATCCAATAATACCAATTTCTAGGTTTTTCTTCAAAATCCTAAATTTCTACAAATTTTCATGTTTGAATCCATGTATAAATCTTGTATTTAACTTATACTATGCGTGAATCACTTACCTTGACATAGATGATGAAAACCCCTCCTTGAAGCTCTCCAAAATCGCCCCAACCAAGTGAAAAATGGGGGAAAAATGAGCCAAGTCCCGTTCTTAAATCAATCTGCCCAGCCCGACCTTCGCACCTGCGGAAATTCCATCGCAGGTGCGGCTCCAGCTCGGCCCAACAAATCCCCGCATCTGCGCCCTATGTAGCGCATCCGCTTCTGCGGTCACCAAGCGCTCGCTCACCTGCGGCCCTCATGGCTGCTTCTGCG
Source organism: Nicotiana tabacum (assembly GCF_000715075.1). Classification (NCBI taxonomy): domain Eukaryota; kingdom Viridiplantae; phylum Streptophyta; class Magnoliopsida; order Solanales; family Solanaceae; genus Nicotiana; species Nicotiana tabacum. Next base: position 74,501,819 of record NC_134083.1, read on the forward strand.
GCCCTCATGGCTGCTTCTGCGACCCTCATGGCCAGCCTCCGCTTCTGCGACCCTCAGGGCTGCTTCTGCGGCTCCGCACCTGCGGCCCTAACCTCGCAGGTGCGGTTACACCAGAAGACAGCAGCCTCAACATTTCTTCCAAGTCCAAACTCGATCCGTTAACCATCCGGAATCCACCCGAGGCCCTCGGGACCTCAATCAAATATACCAATACGTCCCAAAACACATTACGAACTTAGTCGAGCCTTTAAATCACATCAACCAACGCTAAAAACATGAATCACCCTCCAATTCAAACTTAATGAACTTTGAAACTTTAAATTTCTACAATCGATGCCGAAATCTATCAAATCATGTCTGATTGACCTCAAATTTTGTACACAAGTCACATTTGACATTACAGACCTACTCCAACTTCTGAAATCGAAATCCGATCCCGATATCAAAAAGTCCACTCCCGGTCAAACTTCTCAAAAACCTTCAAATTTCTAACTTTTGCCAAATGACCCCAAAATGACCTACAGACCTCCAAATTCACATCCGGACGCGCTCCCAATACCAAAATCACCTTACGGAGCTATTCCCAGACTCGGAATCCCAAACGGACACCGATAACATTGAAATGCATTTCAACCCAAATTTATGAATTTTTTTCAAAAATGCCAGCTTTCCACAATAGGCGCCGAAACGCTTCCGAGTCATCCAAAACTCGATCCGAACATACGCCCGAGTCCAAAATCATCATACGAACCTGTTGGAATCTTCAAATCCTGATTCTGAGGTCGTTTACTTAAAAATCACACCTTAGTCAATTCCTCCAACTTAAAGCTTCCGAAATTAGAATTTTCTTTCCAAATTAACTCCGAAATTTCCCGAAACTCAATTCCGACCACACGTACAAGTCATAATACCTGAAGTGAAGCTGCCTATGGCCTCAAACCGCCGAACGATGCGCTAGAGCCCAAAACGATCGGTCGGGTCGTTACATTCTCTCTCATTTAAACATGCGTTCGTCCTCGAACGTGGTAAGAGCTGCTCTGAAGTTGTCCGAAATCATTGGTCAACACCTCGTGCACCTACCCGTGCTACCACAACCTTGTTGAGCACTTTAGCTTGAACCAATATGAAGATTTTCCTCTTTATTTAGTCAAGTAAGTCTTAGAGTCAAATTCCAACATCCGAAATTCTCTACCAGGCCTGTTTCCAACATACGAACATTGTATCAATCACTACACACTACACCAAACACGATTGTGTACCCTTACTAAATTCTTACCATGCACCACATAATTCACATGACCATAATAATATCCTCCGATAACAATAGCCGAAATTTCACGAATCTGATGCCCACAATACACTTCATGACACGTATAAGTCCTGTTCGAACTCTTGAAATGCTGCCACGACGGAAGAGATGTGCAGAAATTCATAACCAACTGCCGAGTCAACAAATCATTGGGTTTCTTATCTTGACAAGAACCATTACCTCATTATGAACCAAATAACGATATTTGCTCTCTAATATGCTTCATATAAATCTGATCGCACTGATCCCAGGTCCAAAAATCTCGTCTCACCCAGTACAAGTCGTTCCGGCAATAAGCCACCACAAACACTACCAAAGGTCTCATATGATTCCACCATGTGCCAACAATCCACAAACTCGCATACAATACATAAGGAAAAATGAACTCCGGAAAGAACTGCTCAACCCACGTGACTAATTAAACAACCGAAAAGGTGTCATGAATCTTTTTCAGAAAATGCGGGACAAAACACATAGGAATAGATATAGGGAACTGTGCTCAACATCACACTGTTGCGACGTACAACCCGATCCAATCATGATACCCGTGGCGGCGTGCCACCCGATCCAATCAACACATCCGTGGCGACGTGCTACCCGATCCACACATAACAATCTAAAGGAAACACACATCGAGCTGCAATGCTTATACTCACGAAGTGCCCGAATATCAATCATAAGCACGCCAAGTGCATAATACAAATCCTGGGGAGACGGGTAGCGTCACGTGCTATAAAACTCAAGCACAACTAAGGTGCGATATATGATCTGCATCTCGAGAGCCATCCTGCTCACATAACACCACAAACTATACGGGATCTCAATACGAGTGCGAATAATCAAACTGCCTCATAACCCACATAGCACAATAGAGACTACACGGAAGGGCCGACAACAGAAATATCATCCAAGGCCCGAAGACCCCTCCGAAAACAACGCTATGCTGAAATGAACACATCCGGCCTGATATAGGGCCCACATTCACGTTTAGATCCATCCACAGACCTTAAAGTCAATTCTGATCGTACCGCACTGGGCTAATAACTTTTCAAGGATCCACAAGACCCCTTTTCCCATGGCACACAAGAACAACCATCAAATCCGAAACAAACTTCCACAATTCACAACCAACTGAATAGAGCGCCTTTTAGGCCTAAACTCTCACATTAGCGATAATACCAAATCTCCATACTTGGTTTCAAATCTTTAATCAATCAAGTGACTACATGTCACACTTATATAATCTTCCTGTGGGATACGCTCCCACGACCTTCCGCACCAGGTAACAAGTCTGCACATCCATACCACCAGCCACACTAATGCTATAAAGCAAATCAAGAAGCCGCAAATCAGTACACAAAGCCTCTTACATAGGACACCGATCTTAGGTGACGCTAAAGACAATACCAGCTGATTCTAACCATCTGAATTCTTCCCTGATTATCCGAGATCGTGACATTCTTGTCAACACCGAACCTCAACCTTGATCCTTAGCTTCCAATTCCCCATGCCGCTCACTGCACCTAACATGCCAATACGTGAGAGTACCAGAATTCCATAATAACCCCTGATCCACTAATAGGATAAATACTTCATCATATAGAAACCTTTTACTTAGCTCATTTCAGAAGAACCAATGCAACACGCAACTAAATTCCCAAACCGCAGAAAATACAACCTCATGTCGTAATCTAAACTACCATAACTCTTCCGGAAATCCCTTTACACAACAAAGCCATACGAATTGAATACCTCCCAAATCAACCAAGTTGTGGTGGCGCTCAAGCCCAAGTGTACAACCACAAACTACATGTATAACTTCACGCTGGAGAAACTAGTCGCTGCCATAACCGTGCTGACTCAACCATTACCAACCGAGCCACTTCTTCTAATTTACTCAGGACTTGCCCTAGAAATAATAATAGCTCCATTCAAAACATCATGAACCCAAATCCGCACTCATCCTGAGTGACCTTATTTCACGAGACCACGTTGTCTCCAAAACCCATGAACCATCTCATACCCTCCTTATGCGCATATTCGCATCGTCAACTGGTACACCCATTCTGAAAATCCCTCTATGAATCCGAAGTTATTTTCTCCCATTCCTCCAATGTCACACCGTATAACGAAGATAACGTAGAACACTCCAATCCACTTTTCATAATCCACTGCAAAAGCTCAATACTTAACCATACTACTGGCTCGAAATTCTTAGGCACCACACTTTGAATCTTTAAACCTACTAGAACCATTGTTGAGAGTCATCCACTCTGACTTGTTTCTAATTATGATCAAACTCCAAGGCCCTGCTAGCATATGAACACCTTCTCAAAGAAGCACTCGGCTGACTCACTTTCCTTGTACATCACATCTACACGAAGCATAAACCCCGAGTCTTCCCAAAGCCTAAACGTGAATCGATAAGGCCAATTATAGCACACATTCCTCAAATCCTTGGCTCAAATCACCACTGATGTTCTCTTCCTTAGTCGTAACAAACCACCAATATGCCGATAACTAGAAACCTCACAAGTAGATAACCATGCAATCCAATCGTAGGCGGTGGGGCTCTCCCACTTAAGCTTGAAGCTACTATTACATGACCCTGGAACCTACCATGATTCCTTCTTCCTTACTGACATGACCTCGTGCAACCGACCCTCCAAATTCCTCGAAATCTTCCTGTTAACCATTTCATGAACGCTCTGAATCACTAGCCATATTTACATATTCGACCTCTTATCGGATAGCCAGTAAAATTCTTCGTATGAGCTTCGTCAACACCACGCAACCGCTAACCTGCTCACAGGAGATAACCCACCTGTGGAAACTCCATGCCGACATCATCCAATGCTGCTGCACTGGGTACAATTACTACAAAATCAGTAACCCATCCTGAGCCCGTGCTCATTCACCAGCTGTACAAGCCCGTTCACTCCTCATGGACATCAACTAAAGGTGCGACAATAAATTCCAATCCAAAGTCATGTTGTATCCTTCTTTATACCATGCAACTCCTTTTCGCCGTATCCAATCCTTCTCTGTATAGCAACCAATATTCCAAATTAAGTTCGTGGACTTAGTCACTATCCACCATGAGTTCCAAATCACTCTAAACTTTTCGCAACGCGTGTAGCTATCCTACAATAGAACCCATATGCTACTCTGCCACTCTCCTACTTTGGTCAAACCCTCTCCTTTAAGCAACTACTCGACTTCTGCCTCTCACACTTGGCCTTCTAGAAACTTAACCGCGACAAGACACCTCCCACATTTCTTTCCTCATCCTCCACTGCCCAGCTGTTGCCTTAAATCAAAATCTATATCTGTAGCACTTGAACCAATCGATCGGTACCAACTTCAAACCTTTCCGAAGATCGTCTTCCTCGAGCCATCAATACTAGAAACACCGATTCGATTCCAAAATCGCTACACCCTGTTATTTCTTACAGCCGCTTCTCCGACACCATTTTACAATACCCCGCCCCGAAGGCGAATTGAAGAAGACCACAACACCGACGAACTTAACGCATCCAATCCAAGACGATGACACCACATCACAGATGAAAATTCCATCACGCTCGAAAATACCAAGTTTCGTTACTCCATCAACCCAAACCTGAACATTCTTAGTCCGAATGTCTTTCCTCCATTGGAAATAAAACACTGAACCCTTGAATCATGTATTGAGAAAAACCTCCTTTTAAATCATTCACTGCCTCGACGCATAGACAAGCATCCTACCATTACACCAACACTATGCGATAGCAACGCACGAATCATCATAACAATCAGTGCCAAATCTCAAACCATAGGTAATACAAATATTGAGCTGCAACGACAGAACGACCTTCCGCAAGGCGACAACAATAGCCCAATCAAATACGCAGGGAGAAACATCCTGCACCACATTTGTAGTACCATTAAAATTCCTCGATTCCTAATTTATAACAAGCGCTTCACATCGCATAAGACTGAATAGGAAAGGAATGAACGCATAAGCCTCAAAGGAATCAAATCGCACGATGAGGAATCAAGGAGGGAAGTGCTCCTAACAGTCCTGTAGACTCTCGAAGATAAGTACATATGTCTCCGTACCGATCCGCAAGACTCTACTAGAATTGCTCATGATCCGTGAGACCTAAGTGAACCTAGTTCTCTGATACCATGTTGTCACGACCCAAAATCCATTGAAGGTCGTGATGGCGCCGGACACCGCTGTCAGGCAAGCCAAAAATAAATACTTAATTTGGTTCTCATTTTAATTTTCTTGAAATCATATTTCCTTCAATTAAATAGTAAAAGATGATATTTATAGAGTAAATAATAATATTTTTAACAATTCCAATACAGTGCAACCCATAATTGCCCCAAAACCCGGTGTCACAAGTGCATGAACATCAACTAGGAATATAAAATAATATACAGCGTCCGTACGGAATACAAATTGAACAAAAAAAATATAAATACTCTGAGGAAGACTTTGTTGGCTGCGGATCGTACTATGGAATGCAGATCACCTAAGTCTCTGCATGCCTACAAGCCTCTGCTCCCACGAGGCCACTAGACATATATGTACCTGCACAAAAGAATGTGCAGCAAAGGTAGTATGAGTACGTAAATCAACGCGTATCCAGTAAGTATACTGCCTAACCTCGAAGAAGTAGTGACGAAGGGTCGACTTCGACACTTACTATGGGCAATAAATAAAATATCAATGATATAACTAAGCATGGATTACGTAGAACGGCTGTAAGCTCAATATTATGAAATAAGTGAATAATTCTTTTGTTAATAAGAAATTTCCAAATTTATTTTTTGTCGTTTATCAATTTGTATCTCAGGACAATGAAGCAATATCAATTATCATAAATTTCAAAGCAACCGATTCAATCATGCGCAAATCATGCCGAGGTCGTACGGCCTGATCCAACATAATATTTAAACTGTGCACTGCCGAGGGTCGAACGACACGAACCATAGATGCATCTATCTCCTACCGAGGCGTTCGGCCCGCTCCACAAAAGAGAAAATACATTAAACAACCAATTCAAGATTTATTAAGGGGCAAATATTCCAAAATTTTAAATTCTCATTAAACGGTCAAGTAAATGAAGTTTAACCTTTTTACAATTCCTTTATCGAGTTTCTAAATGTCTTAAACAATTAAATTAACAAGTAGGGCGCAAACATCGCAAGTACAACATGATATGGGTCCTAGACTACCCAGACATAAGCATAATAGTAGCTACACATGGACTCTCATCACCTCGTGCGTACGTAACCCCCACAAATAGAAACACATAATGATTTGATTCACCTACGGGGTTAATTTTCTCTTACAAGGTTAGAAAAGAGACTTATCTCACTCCGACGTTCCAAAATTGGCTCCAACATCGCCCTAACACCTCAAACCGGTGACCGCCGATCCAAAACTAGTCAAATAAGATGCAACCCAATCAAAATATACTCTAATACTCATAATTAAGCAATTTATAACAATTTCCAACTCCGCTCGAAAATCGATAAGGCAACCCTCAGGCCCACGGGCCCTGATTTCGAAAATTTTCGAAGACAAATACTACCCATAGCACTACGAACTCAAATATATAATTTATTCTCAATTTAATGCCCAAATTCGTGATCAAAATCCAAGAATACCAATTTCTAGGTTTTTCTTCAAAATCCAAAATTTCTACAAATTGTCATGCTTGAATCCATGTATAAATCTTGTATTTAACTCACAATACACGGGAATCACTTACCTTGACATAGATGATGAAACCCCTCCTTGAAGCTCTCCAAAATCGCCCCAACCAAGTGAAAAATGAGGGGAAAATGAGCCAAGTCCCGTTCTTAAATCAATCTGCCCAGCCCGACCTTCGCACATGCAGTCAAATAGCCGCTTTTATGGCTCCGCACCTGCAAACATTCCATCGCAGGTTCGGCTCCAGCTCGGCCCAACCAATCCCCGCATCTGCACCCCATGTAGCGCATGTGCACGTCCGCTTCTGCGGTCACCAAGCACTTCTGCGCTCGCGCACCTGCGCGTTTATGCCTGCTTCTGCGGCCCAGGCCTTTTTGGCCAGCCTCCGCTTCTGCGACCCTCATGGCCTCTTTTGTGGCTCCGCACCTGCGGCCCTAACCTCGCAGGTGCGGTTACACCAGAATACAACAACCTCAACATTTCTTCCAAGTCCAAACTCGATCCGTTAACCATCCGAAATCTACCCGAAACCCTTGGGACCTCAACCAAATATACCAACACGTCCCAAAACACATTACGAACTTAGTCAAGCCTTTAAATCACATCAACCAATGCTAAAAATACGAATCACCCTCCAATTCAAACTTAATAAACTTTGAAACTTCAAACTTCTACAATTGATGCCGAAACCTATCAAATCACGCCCGATTGACCTCAAATTTTGCACACACGTCACATTTGATATTACGGACCTACTCCAACTTCCGGAATCAGAATCTGACCACGATATCGAGAAGTCCACTCCCAGTCAAACTTCTCAAAAACCTTCAAATTTTTAACTTTCACCAAATGACCCCAAAATGACCTACAGACCTCCAAATCCACATCCGGGCGCACTCCCAATACCAAAATCACCTTACGGAGCTATTCCTAAACTCGAAATCCCAAACGGACATCGATAACATTGTAATGCACTTCAACCCAAATTTATGAAATTCTTCCAAAAATGCCAGCTTTCCACAATAGGCGCCGAAACGCTCCTGAGTCATCCAAAACTCGATCCGAACATACGCCCGAGTCCAAAATCATCATACGAACCTGTTAGAACCTTCAAATCCCGATTCCGAGATCGTTTAATCAAAAATCAAACCTTAGTCAATTCCTCCAACTTAAAGCTTCTGAAATTAGAAATTTCTTTCCAAATTAACTCCGAATTTTCCCGAAACTCAATTTCGACCACACGTACAAGTCATAATACCTGAAGTGAAGCTTCTCATGGCCTCAAACCGCCGAACGATGCGCTAGAGTCCAAAGCGACCGGTCGAATCGTTAGAGAAAATTTCTCGAAACTTAGGGAGTTATGGGATGAATATGAAGCTTTAGCTCCTTCTCCTTCATGTGGATGTCCTGAATCCAAGTAGCATGCAGAACACTATCAACTACAGAAATTGTATCAGTTTCTGACTGGTTGAAATGACTCCTTTGATAATGCTAAAGATCAAATTCTTATGATTCGACCACTTCCAAATGTCAATCAAGCCTATGCTATGGTAGTTAATGTTGAAAGTCCAAGGAAAAACAATGCAGCTCTGAGTGCTGGTATTGGTAATTCTACAGTGCTGATGAGTAAGGCTAACTTTGTGAATGGAAATAGTAGTTTTAAACCTAGAAACAACCTTGGGAGGTCTACACTACAATGTGACTACTGTCACCTGAAAGGTCATACCAAGGACACTTGCTATAAGCTTCATGGATATCCTGCTGATTTCAAGGCCAAGAGAAGAGGTTATTCATGTCCTCATGTGAACAATGCATCCACTGCCCCAGGATTTCAAACTCCCGACCCTTCTCAACTTATTCCTCAGTTCTCCTCCCCTACTCCAGTTTTTACTCAAGAACAATATAATCAGATCCTGCAAATGCTGAGCAAAGGAAAGAAGGTAGAATCTGTGGCAAATGCAGCAACTATGAACAACACAGGTACTATAACAACCTTCATGTCTCATCTAGTTAATGATAACTGGATAGTAGACACAAAAGCCTCCAATCATATGGTACATAATTCCAAGCTACTAAGTGAAATCAAGGATCTGACTAATATAGATAGTAATAAAGTTCATCTCCCTAATGGTGAGCAGATTGCTATCAGTCATACTGGTGTTTCCACAATCTTCAAAACTAAATTATTACAGAATGTCTTATACACTCCAGACTTCAAATACAACTTGATGTCAGTCTCAAACCTTACAAAGGAGTTGAGATGCCTTGTTGCATTGTTTCCTGATTTTTGTCTTTTTCAGGACCTCTTGAGTGGGAAGGTAATGTGGATTGGTATAGAAGAGTGTGGGCTCTACATCCTGAAGCCAAATGTCTCTAAGGACTCAGTGCAGCTGCAAGATGCAAAGCAAAGTACCAGTCTAGTATCTTTTGTAAATACTGTCTCTAGTTCTAGTAACAATAAGGCAGTTCATACTAGGTCTACTAAGAATTGTATTGTGTCTTTGTGGAACAAGAGACTAGGGCATGCACCTCTGAAAGTTCTACAAAAGATTAGTAGTTTACTTCATGTTCCTATGCAAGATCACCATTGTACATTGTGTCCTATTGCTAAGCAATCTAGACTGCCATTTCCTCACAATACTTCTTGTTCTGCTCATCCTTTTGAACTTGTGCATGCTGATGTCTGGGGACCATATAGGGTCCCAACTCATGATGGTAAGAGATATTTTATGACATTGGCGGATGATTTCTCCAAGTACACCTGAATCTTCTTAATGAACACTAAAGCAGAATCTAGTGTTGTGTTAACACTACAAATAAAGCCTTTAGCGACGGACTAATTCCATAGCTAAATAGTATATTTCCGTTGCTAAATAGTATATTTCCGTTGCTAAACAGGTTTAGCAACGGATTAGCGACGAATTTGTGTCCATCGCTAAAATGCTCGTAGCTAACCCCTTAGTAACGAAAAATTTGAATCCGTTGGTAAGTTAGCAACGAATTAGCTACGGTTTGTATCTGTAGCAACTGTTAGTGACAACACATATCCGTCACAATTCTCATCAATTCTGTCGTCATATCTACAAGTCATTTCGTTGTCAGATTTAATTGGCGACGAATATTTTCCGCCGTTAATCCGTCGCTGATATTATTGAGACATTTCTGCCTTTCTTTTGGCGACGCAATTCTTTTGTCGCAAATCTGTCGCAGCATGTTATTCTATATTAGTTATATCTACAAAGAAAATTCGTCACAAATTATATTTTTTATTTTTTATATAATAAAATAGATATTGTTCAAGTATATAGAATATACTTAATAAAAACTAAAATTCATAAAAATTAATATTCTACAAGATCCAAAATAGATACCTAAATGCAAATGTATAATTATGTTTAAAACATCTACATTACTAAAATAAAGTTCAAACAGAGACTAGAGAGTGAAGGTAATCATCAGAAAGTGATGCATAAACCTCGTTAATACCAAAACATCTACAATACCAAAGTTCAAATAAAAAAAGTTAACTACTGAGAGACTGGGGAGTGAAGGTCATCATCAGAAAACGATACATGAACCTCGTTAATATTAGTAGTAGGAGGAGGAATTGGAGGTGACACAACTGATGGGTGATGGGTAAGATTATCTGGCATATGTGAGGGTGAAGAAATCAATCCTCTTACTCGCCCAGCCAACACATGAAGCATGTGATAAGTCAGTACATGAACCATATGATCAGTCAATGCAGGAATCAATCGCATCACTAACTCATCCAAATTCGCCATCGATGATAACTGAGCATTCAGAGGTGGTGTTGATAATGAAGCATCAGATCCAGAAGAGGCACGAAGATTAGGCCCATAGAAATATTTTGCTTGATATCCAAGACCATATATTCTTCTCTTCTTTTTCCCTCCCGCGGCTTGATAAAATGCTAGAGATTGATCAATATCAGATTGAGTTTGTGTTTGTTGTTGTAATATTTGTTGATAATTTTCCTGGTAATAGCATAATAGTTAGTGAAATTCATTAATGATAGCTGTTAAGTTCTTCATTCAATCAAAAGTTCGCTAAAATCATTTTTAGGACAGAAACAGGTGCAAAACAAGTAGTTTAAGTGGGACGTGAATGTCATATATAAAGTTAATAAAATTATTGGATTTGGACTTACAAGTACAATTCGTGATCGCTCACTAACAAAAGATTTTTCATCATGACCATGTGTATGGACGTGAAAATATAGCTCACTTGGTGTTGGATCTCGACCCTTTTCAATAGACTATACAAAAAATAAATAGCTTTATTTTCTTTGATAAGGTAAAACAGTTTATTAATGGAGGTACCAAGAAGGTATACAATAGTACATGAACAAGAAGAATAGCCCCTACAAAAAAAATCAGATTATATACTTACCAACATATCCAAGAAATCCAAATACTCAAAAGAATAACTCAAAAGTTGCAAGGAGATGCTAGGGATTTTTTAAATGCAAAAAGAACTGGACAATTGTTGATAGAAGGAGCTGACCACATAGAGCATTTGCTGTCACAAAGTGGTACTAATCAGCAGTGTTACTCTGCAACAGGCAGCTAGTGCATATGTAAATTGCGATGCATGAAATCCTAATGCTCAGGTGGAGACAAGAACTAATGCATTGGTTATTCCTACTGGCCAAAGTTTTATGAAAATATCAGAAAAAGATAACAATAGTGGTAAGCAGCAGGTGTTTCACATACAACCTGCTGAAGTTCAAAAACAGTCTGCTATGAGGAATAGTGGTGTGGCTAATTCCGGGCAAAATTGTGAAGGGGCTATGACTGCAGTTGTTGCTGCTCTGTTAACTGGTGAAAATACGGCAGCATCACATGATAAGGGTCCGATTTTTCATATAGATGATGCTATGACTGCAACTGCTGCTGCTCTGTTATTCTTACTCTATTGTACTTACAGTTACAACTTTGCATCTCATCACAAATAAATAAACAAGTCACAAGAACAATACCAAGCTGAAACATTGCTCAAACCACAAGAACAACAAGGGATCAACCTATTAAGAAAGCTGAAATATGTGTATTGAATTCTAATGATTATCCCTTACGAACAATATACTTACAAGTCTCTTGAGATGTCCCCCAATGGTGACAAAGCCGCCCGTGTGAGTCCCAATGGCGACAGCGGTCCCACCGCCGCAACAAATTTTTGCATTTATTTCTGATTTTTAATACACTTAGGATCTTTTCATAGTTTCATCCAATTGTCCCACACATTTTCTGGAACAAAATCCGGTTGAACTAAATCCCTTTCTTTTTTTATTTTGCAAATAAAATCACAGTACCTTCTTGCTGCCTTACTTACCCATAGGCGCTTCATTCTCAGTGTGATTGCAACGAACCTATTTAAGAAAAATCGTAAGACTTAGTTAAATTTTACAAGTTAATTTAAGTAAATTATTTTATAAAAGAAAATGATTGTTGGAGTCTTACATATCCCTTGAACTATTCAGCGAAATATGTTTGAAGGCTTTCATCTATTTGATCTTGAGATCGATTCAGGAGTTCTTCTGGCAAACGTTCCACATACATACTTCATTGCAATAAAATAAGTTAAAATATGAATTCATGATATATGGATACGTTTATCATATTAAGAAAGTATAACTTTCAAATATTACATCACAAATGGCTCAACCTCTTTACAATATAGTAGAATGTAAGTTTGGGCAGCCTTGAATTCGTCAAGAGATAAGTTTTTCTTTTTTGCTTCTCCCCATAGTCGACCTGAATGGGTGGATATTGATAAATTTCCTTCAAGATCTTTCCCAACACCACCATCATCATTACATGCCGCATTATGATTACGTGTCATAACATAAGGTTCAAAAATAATGAGAAAACAATTATGTTGACTCTGTCATCAAGCAAGCTTCGCAAATGGAACCTTCGACACTAGCTTTATTCCCAATAATTTTTAAGAGTTCCAAGGTACCTAAATGGATAAATGGATGGACCACTAAATTAGAAAACCCATGTGTAGCACAATTTTATAATTAGTACATAAATATTTTATATTTACCTCTCAAAAGGATACATCCATTGGTATTGTACAAATCCAGCAATCCTTGCTTCATATGGAAGGTGCACAGGTAAATATTCCATTGAGTTAAAGAACCCAGGGAGAAATATACGTTCTAACGTACACAAGATTTGTGGGATGTCTGCCTCTAATCTCTCCATTTCAGCAACTCGTAGAGTGGTCGAAGAAAGATCTTTAAAAAATAAATTTAATTTTGTAAGTGCTTGCCACACATTATTAGGAAGCAACTCACGAAAGGCAATAGGCATTAATCATTGCATGAACACATGGCAATCATGAATTTTCATTCCAAATACCCTATACTTGGTCGTGTCTAGACATCGACTCAAATTCAAAACAAACCCATCCGGAAACTTCAAACCTTTCAACCAATCAAACAAGATATCTGTTGCTGCCTTGTCTATTGTATATGCAGCTTTGGGATAGCTTCCACTTGCATCCTTTGCCAACTGAGATCGATCACAGTAGTTTACCATATCTAGACGTGCTTTTGGATTGTCTTTGGTTTTGTCTTTAACATTAAAAATTGTGTTAAAAACATTATCAAAGACATTCTTTTCAATATGCATGATGTCAAGATTATGTCGAATCATGTTGGAATTCTATTAAGGAAAATCCCAAAAGATACTTTTTTTCCATCCACAAGTTTTACATATTCTCCGATTAACTTCTTCTACATCCAGCTCTGTCACTTTCCTTAGTCCCAACTCACTAATTTTGTTTAAAATTTCCTCTCTAGTTATAAAGGTTGGTGGTAGCCTTTTGACAGTCTGACCTTTAAGAAAGTTTTTACGATCTCTCCTAAATGGATGATTTTGGTCAAGAAACATTCTATGACTGTCAAACCAAGATATTTTTCCACCATGATGTAATATAAAAGATTGTGCTTCCTCCATATAGTAAGGACATGCTAACTTCTTCGCGGTACTCCATCCTGATAACATAGAATATGCTAGAAAGTCACTGATTGTCCACATCAAAGTTGCCCTTAATTGAAAATTTAGCTTTTTTGAGATGTCAAATGCTTCTACACCCTCATCCCACAACAAGGTTAGTTCTTTTATTAGAGGTGGTAGATAAACATCAATATTTTGCTTAGGATTGGTTGGTCCTGCAACAATGACAGTTATAAACATATAAGCCTCCTTCATACACATCCGTGGAGGTAAATTGTATGGAGTGACAATCACTGGCCACGAAGAATATTTCCTCCCAGATTGACCAAATGGTTGGAAACCATCAGTACATAATCCCAACCTTACATTCCTTGGTTCAGCTGCAAAAAAGGAATAAGTTTCATTAAAGTGCTTCCAAGCCTTAAAGTCTGATGGATGACGCTTTAGCCCCTCCTCTTCTACATGCTCATGATGCCATCTCATGTCAGCAGTTGTAGCATGGGATGCATATAATCTCCGCAATCTAGGAATCAAAGGAAAGTAATATATTTTCTTGTAAGGGACCAATTTCCTCTTACGAGAGCCGACACGACTCTTATATCTCTGGTAGCCACAAAATTTACAAGATGTGAGGTCCTCGTCCTCACCCCAATATAACATACATCCTGAATTACAACAATCAATCTTTTCAACGGGCAAACCCAAGCTACGCACTAGCTTCTTAGTCTGATAATAGTTATCAAGCACTATATTATCTTTAGGTAAAGCTCTTTAAATAGTTGCATCATTTGGTCATAACCCCTATGTGACAATGAATTCTCCATTTTAATGTTTAACATCCTAGAAACTACTGCAAGTTGAAAGAGAGAAGAACCAGGATACAATTCTGCATTGGCAGCCTGTAGCAAATCATAGAACTTCTGAGATTTAAGATTAGGCTCCTCCTCCATTGAAGGTTCATAAGGATGAGATGACTCAGGTTCAACATTACTATCAAATTGCGAACTCGAACCCTGGCTAATATTGGGCCCAACTATGTCAAGAATCATTCTTCGGTATGGATTCTCATATCCAAATTCTGGTTGAGCACCACCATTCAAATTACTACCTGAAGACAACTCATTAGTCAGGCATCTTTCTCCTTGATATATCCAAACAAAATAATTCTCAATAAATTCAAACTGCAAAAGGTGTAATCTAACGGTTTCAACATCCATGTATTTAATGTTGTAACATTTTTTTACAAGGACATCTTACATTGTCGCCACTCATGCGATTTCATTGAGAACATGCAAACTGGAGAAATTTATCCACACCCGATATGAAACAAGAATTAATACCTCCTCGTCCATCCAACCTCTCATACATCCAACCACACTCTACATTCTCCATTTTCCTATTTAATGTTGAAATATAAAAGACAAGCAAATGTTATTTTTTGGTAAGTAATAACACAAGAATAAAGTAAAGGGAAGATATACTTAACCTTACCAAACACCTAGTATTGCCTTTTTATGCACGAAGGAAAGAAACCAAATACATGGCAGCAAAAAAACTCAAGTAGTTACTTTTATTTTATAAGCCATAAATTGTTAAAGAAAAAGAACATCGCAGATACATCATGAAGCTCATGTAAGATTAAATATATCACAAACACATCAGAAAGCTAATGTACATCAGAATATCACAAATATATCCCTAGCAGTCACTATATATAAACAATCTCAAATACATCAGAACATCACAAATATATCAGAAAGCTAATGTAAGCTATGTGAATATTTTTAGACAATTGAAAATTATCTCGCACCCCTAGTAGTCACTATATGTAAGATTAACCATTTGTGAAAAAGCTAAAATTCTAAATAACATTCACATTTCATTTTAAGAAAGCGCTAATAAGAACAAGAAAAAGAAGGGAGAGAGAGAGAGAGCGAGAGAGATAGCGACAGTAAAATATATGTCAAACAAAATAAATTAAGATATATTTATGAGTTAATAGAAAGATACCAATACCTTAACTAATCCATCAGAAATCTTTGAGATTGTTTCGTTCCTTTTCCTGAAATGAAGCTGAGCAAATATAAATTTAGTCAGACACATGCAAAAAGACTACCATATAGATTTATTTTGCAATATGTAGAACCATAAAGGTACTAATAAATTTATTACAGAGATTATATTCATGTTTCTAGCTAGTTTCAGAAGACAAAATCATGTATTGATACAAAAAGCTACACAACTCATATGTCAAGAAAATAGGAAAAAAATGGCAGTCACGATCATGAAAAGGCTACGTATGAAGGCAAATATGTTGAGAAATATCAAGGTGATTTAAGGACTTTATTGGATAAAAAGAAGAAGGCTGTTGTGGTGTCGTTTACTGGTAATGGTGGTGATCGTGTGACTGAGAAGGTGAATATAGGAGGAACGGGCTGGCAATCATCAAAACTCAATATCACAATTGTTCCACCTGCTGAAGTTCGAGTGGAGCATGGGGTTTCTCAGAATGCACCAGCTGATCGGGTTGCTGTTTCAGGTGTTAAGGAAGCTGCTAAAAATGTGCCTAATGCAGCTGTAGTTCATATTGAAACTGGACAAATTATTGAAAAGAAAACAACTGCTGAAAATACTGTGCAGAGTAATACGGATCAACGAAAAACTTCTGATAAATCTAAAGCTCCTAGGGATATTCCTGCAGCTACTT
The DNA here is from genome assembly GCF_000715075.1 of Nicotiana tabacum. Lineage (NCBI taxonomy): Eukaryota > Viridiplantae > Streptophyta > Magnoliopsida > Solanales > Solanaceae > Nicotiana > Nicotiana tabacum. The sequence continues at coordinate 74,518,534 of NC_134083.1, forward strand.
CTTTGGCAAGGATTTACCAGGCTGTGGGCTCAGCTTTACAAAATCATACAAAGTTATTTATGATGGGTGATCAAGCTACTACATCTGCACGTGAAGTAATTGAAAAACCAGCAGTGTTTACACCTACTGCTATGCACAATGAAGGCCGAGGTCTTGTAAGAAAGGAGGAAAAAGCTGAACTTGGTTTTGATGCGTCAAGCAAAACTGGTACAACTCACATTGAGATAGCAGCTTCACAAAAATCAGATGTTAAGGCTTTGCAAAATTCAAATTGTAGTGACGGGGCAGAGGTGGGTCGATCACCAACTAAGAGTATGCACTTGGTGTGGCTCATGACCAAGCTGGAAATTTGATGCAACATTTTGAAGTTGCAACTGATGAATGTGATGAGCGGTGAATGCTACTAATGCTGCTTGGGCTGTATATCAATCAATTACACTTAAAAAGTGGATGTTGAAGCTGAGCAATCAGGAAACCATGGGATATAGAAGCAAATATGCAGGTTGGAAATCTGTTGCAACAAGAAAAGGAAATAAACTGGACACGAAAGTGTTCAAGTGGCTGCACATTCCAGTAGCATTTTGGCTAGGAATATTGTGCATTTACAACTAGCTTGAATGCCTATAAATTGAGCAACAATGAGGAGAAAAATATGGAGGAAGGATGGACTCCGGTAGCTTGCAAAAAGATTGTTGCAAGTCAAAAAACAGCTGGTCTAGATAAGGTGCAGCATGGTGATCAAACAGAAGGTGCAAAGGAGTTGTGTACTCTAAACTCTTATGAGGTTTTGCTGCATAATGAGCAGTGGAGGTTATGAATGACAAGATTGATGCTAAGAAGTTGGAACTGGTAGGTGGCAATACAGTCTCAACATCTGGACAAACCAGCTATACAGGCAGCATAAAAGAGCGGCAAAACTCCAAGACTACTAGTGCTAGAGTGAAGGAACATGTTACTGGGAAGATGCTGGAACTGGTTGATGTCAAAGCAGTCTTAAAAGCAGGACAAAACAACGTGAAAGTTCAGCAACAAAGTAGAGTTTTCTAGCACTTCACCTTGAAGAAATTGAAAACCACGCAGATCTCTAGACACCTAAATTAGATTTTAATCACCAAATATCACCAAAATTGGTATTAATCAAGAGTTCAACACAAAAGAAACTCCCAAATCAGATTTTAGCAATAATAAGTAGTAATAACAATACATATTTATGCACAAATGAGATATACCCAGAATATGTCAACCCCTACTTCAAATTTAACTTCACATACTAAAAAGAAGAAGGGGGAAGAGACGAAAGCTTGATTTATTTTACATCTACCAAAGCCCTAAAATTTTGACTATAGAAAAATTGCTAATAAACAGAGAAAGAAGCAGAGACATACCAGTATTTTAGAAAAGAGATGATCTAGTAGTGCATCTGGGAAGATTAATGAAAGATTAGAGGAGAAGAAGAAGAAGCAAAGGGGCTCGTTTCTTACTGTATTTTTCTGTGAGAAAGACCTTATTTTTTTGTCTTACAAAGGTAAAGATAGCAGCAACACTTATTTTCCCTAAATACCTAGCGACAAAATATTTTCGTAGAAACAAGGGTAAATGTACCCTCATTAATGAAAAAGATTAGCGACATACATGTTTCGTCGCTAAATCCGTTGCTAATATGTAATAAATTTTGTCATCAAATTTTCCTTGCTTATTTTGTTGCTAAAATGAGGGCGCCAATTTTTAACGCCAATTTTTAGCGACAGAGTTTTTATTTTGTTGCTACTTTGTCGCTAAATTAGTTACTAAGTCTTCTACTTACTTTTTCTACGACAGAATTCTATTTCCGTAGTTAATCTACCGCTACTTAGCGACGAAAAAATATTTGTCGCAAAAATCCGTCGCTAAATCGAGTTTTTTTGTAGTGTAAAAATGTTTTTAACACTAGTTCAAACTCAATTTGATTACAAGGTTAAGTGTCTCAGGTCTGACAATGGTACCGAGTTCTTCAATGAGCAGGTCAACAGTTTCTTAGTGCAACATGAACTTATTCATCAGATTTCCTGTGTATATACACCTCAACAGAATGGTAAGGTTGAAAGAAAACACAAGTCCATCCTTAATATGGCAAGAGCCTTGAGGTTTCAAGCCTTTGTTCCACTACAGTTCTGGGGTGGGTATGTTTATACAATAGTCTATCTTCTGAATAGACTGCCTACAGTCTTGTTGAAGGGAGCCTCTCCCTTTGAGAAGCTCTATAACAAGGTTCCTTCTCTTCAGCACTTGAGGATCTTTGGTAGCCTGTGCTATGCCACCTTAGCTAGAAAAGCAGACAAATTCATTCCCGGGGCCATTCCTGCTGTACATTTAGGCTACTCCTCTGTGCAAAAATGATACATCTTGTATGATCTTCACTCTAAACAGTTCTTTGTAAGCAGGGACACTGTCTTCAAATAAGATGTCTTTCTGTAATGACCCAACCGGTCGTTTTAAGCATTTGCACTTCGCTCGGTAGTTTACGGGCATGAGTAGCTCCGTATGATGTATTATAACTTATGTGAATCGTCGGTTTTGATTTTTTAGGTTATTCGGAATCGAATTGGAAGAATGAATTTTATTGTTGAAACTTTAAAGTGGGAGAGTTGACCAAGATTGACTTTTTTATAAATTTGAACCCAGAACGGAGTTTTGATGGTTTCGGTATGTCCGTTGGGTGATTTTGGACTTAGGAGCGCGTCTGGATTATGAATTGGAGGTCCGTAGTGGAATTTGGCTTGAAATGACAAAAATTAGATTTTTGGAAAGTTTGACCGGGAGTGGACTTTTTGATATCGAATTTAGATTTTGATTCTGGGAATTAGAATAGCTTCGTTATGTCATTTGGGACTTGTGTGCAAAGTTTGACGTCAATCAGACGTGATTTGAATGGTTTCGGCATCGGTTGTGGAAGTTTGAAGTTCAAAGTTCATAGATTTTGATTTGAGGTGTGATTCATCGTTTTGAGGTTTTAATGTGTGTTTTGAGGCCTCGAGCAGGTCCGTGTTATGTTATTGGACTTGTTGTTATATTCGGATGGGGTCCCGAGTGGCTCGGATGAGTTTCGGACGAGGTTCGGATCACTTTCGTTGCATAGTGCATTGCTGAAGGCTGTTGATTCTGGTGTGATCGCACCTGCAGCTGGTTTTGTGAAGGTGCGATGGTCGCAGAAGCGACGGAGGAGTCGCAGGAGCGTGAAGGGGAGATGGGCGTGAGGATCATAGGTGCGGGTGCTTGGACGCACCTGCGCAACCGCAGATGCGGTTCAAGTACACAGAAGCGCGATCGCAGAAGCGACTTTAAGACCGCAGGTGCGAGGGATTTGCTGGATCAGTTGTTTTCGCAGAAGCGAAGTTTTACCGCAAAAGCGGTGGTCGCAGATGCGACAAATTGTCCGCAAATGCGGAATCGCTGGGCAGAAGCTATATTATCGAGAGTTTTTGTTCTTTCTTCATTTTGGGAGCTATGGAGCTCGGATTGAGGCGATTCTTGAAGCAACTTTCAACATATGAATTGGGGTAAGTGTTCTCTACTCGGTTTTAGTTATATTTCCTTAATCCATCTTTGTTTTTGGTAATTGAATCATGAATTTTAAAGAGGAAATTGGGGGTTTTGGCCTAAAGTTTCATAATGTGAATATTTGAGTTTTGAATATTGAATTGAAGTCGGATTTGAGTGAAACTAGTATGGTTGGACTCGTAATTGAATGGGTTGTTAGATTTTGTAAATTTTTTTGGGTTCCGAGGTACGGGCCCGGGTTGGGATTTTGGCCGGTTTTGGGCTTTTAATTCAAGATTTGATCTTTTTCGATCGGGATTGGTTCCTTTAGCATTGTTTGATGTACTTGAGTTGTTTTTGGTTAGTTTCGGGCTATTCGGAGGTCGGAACGCGCAAGATGGCATCTTTGAAGCATCGTTTGGCTTGCTCGACATTGGTATTGGCTTGCTCGAGGTAAGTAACTCTTCTAATCTTGGAGCTGAGAGTATGAACCATAAATATACGTGTTATGTGTTTGGTTTTAAGGTGACGCACATGCTAGGTGACGGGTGTGTGGGCGTGCACCGTGTGAACTGTGATTTTCGCTATTTCTTTGGTATTGTGTAGTTACCTGAACTTGTCTGAAATCATGAAATCTATACATACTAGAGTTATCGAGCTGTGATTATTTTAGAAACCATGTCTAGGCTACATGCTTATCCTGTTGCGACCCACTGAGGTCATTTCTGTTGTTTAGTAATCTTCTTTTATTGCATTACATATTCAGTCATACGCATTCACATGCATATCATATCTCAGTCTTTGTTGTTATTTATTGATGCATCATATCATTATTTTTGGGTTGGTATCATGACATTGTGAGCCCGAGAGACTGGAGAGATTGATGACTGAGTGAGGTCGAGGGACTAAATGTGAGGATGATTATGGAATCGGGCTGCACGCCGCAGCGGGTCAGATTGGCTTACTTAGCGGGTTGGGTTAGGTGCTATCACGACTAGTGGATTTGGGGTCGTGACACTTTCCCTTCAAGCATGTTATATCCAGTTCCTCTCCTTTATTTCCTAATTTGGATCTTTCAGAAGCTGTTTGCTCTTCTCTCAATTGCGTCCCTACTCCTGGGAACACTACAAATGAGTCACCTTCTTCTGTTTCTAACGAGCATGTTGGACCTAGTCAACCTGTTCCTGATCATCATCTGCAGTCCAGTTCCTCCAATACTGTTGATCCACCTCCTATTAGGAAATCATCTAGGACTTCTGTTCCTCATATATGGTTGAAGGATTATGTTGTACCTTCCAAAAGAGCAACATGTAATTACTCTATTTCCAGTAAGTTTTCTATGATAAGTTGTCCCCTTCTTATCAGGCTTGTCTTGCTGCTTACTCAGCTGTGTCTGAGCCTACTTCTTATGCTAAGGCAATACTGATCCTAAGTGGATAGAAGCCATACAGGCTGAGATTGCTACTCTTGAGGAGAATTAGACCTGGTCCATTGTGGACCTGCCTCCTGGAAAGGATCCTATTAGTTGCAAGTGGGTATTCAAGGTTAAATATAAGTCTACTGGGGAGGTAGAGAGGTATAAGGCTCGACTGGTTGCTAAGGGGTATAGTCAGCTTGAAGGTTTTGGATTACAAAGAGATTTTCTCTCCTGTGGCCAAAATGGTCACAGTAAGGTCTGTAGTGGCTTTGGCTGCAGAATCTGGCTGGTTTATCTTCCAAATGGATGTGCACAATGCCTTTCTTCAAGGAGATCTCCTTGAAGAGGTCTATATGCAGATCCCAGATGGCTTTGCCAGCGAGGGGGAGTGTCATCATCAGAAGGTATGTAGACTGCATAAGTCCTTGTGACTCAATCAGGCTCCTAGACAGTGGAACCTGAAGCTGACTTCTGCTTTGAAAGATATAGGATTTGTACAGTCTCATTATGATTACTCTCTTTTCATACAAAGGGTAGATGGTGATCTCATAGTAATTCTAGTATATATTGATGATCTTCTGGTTACTGGGAATAACTTGGAGCTTATTCATCAGGTAAGGAAAAATTTGCAAGCTAAGTTCAAAATAAAGGACTTGGGAGAATTAGAATTCTTTCTGGGAATTGAGTTCTCCAGATCTAAAGAAGGAGTCCTTATGAACCAAAAGAAATATGCTCTTGAGTTAGTGTCTGAGCTGGGATTTGCTGGTGGAAAGCCTGTTACTACACCTCTTGAGTTCAATCACAAACTCACCTTAGTAGCATTTGACAAATTCATGAACAGAGGAGAAGCCGCTACAAATGCACAACTTGAGGATCCATGTAGCTATTAGAGGTTGGTAGGCAGATAGCTATACTTGACAATGACAAGGCCAGATATTGCCTTTGTTGTTCAAGTACTTAGCTAGCACATGCATGCTCCCAAGCAGTCACATATGGAAGCAGCTACACAAGTGGTCAAGTATGTCAAGGGGACTGTAGGACAGGGATTGTTTATGCCAGCAAAAGAAAATAAGAAACTAGTTGCCTACTGTGATTCAGATTGGGGCTCATGTGTGGAGACAAGGAAGTCTATCACTGGCTATATAGTTAAGTTTGGTGGAGCTTTAATCTCTTGGAAATCCAAGAAACAAAGCACAATTTCTAGGAGTTCTGCTGAATAAGACTTCAGAAGCATGGCAGCTACTGTTGCTGAAGTCACTTGGCTAGTTGGTTTGTTTGGAGAGCTAGGAGTTACAATGAACACTTATGTATAGCTGTTCTATGATAGCAAAGCTGCTATACAGATTGCAGCACACCCCATATTTCATGAGAGGACAAAACACTTTGACATTGATTGTCACTTTATAAAAGAAAAAATTCAGGGTGGTCAAATTCAGACTCAACATATTGGGACTAAGGAACAACATGCAGATATACTTACCAAGAGTCTATGCAAGCCTCAACATGAGTATTTGATTAGAAAGATGGGAGTGAAGAACTTCTTCCATCCCTCAACTTGAGGGGGAGTGTTGAGAAGTATATACATTGTAGAGTTAGTTTGACTGTTAGAAGTTAGTTAGTGGGTTAGTTGTCACGACCCAAACCGAAGAGCCGCGACGGACACCCGATACCTTACTCAACCGAGTACCAACGTAACGCATCTTTCGTATCATACTATCATAGGTAATTGAGACAGAGAGGCTTTCGTGAGATAAGTAGAATAAAACATGACGCAATACTCAATATAGGGTGACCCAACTTTATATACTGACTTATACATATGACGTACTGACCTATAAGGCCATACCAGTATCCGTATACATGGCATCTGTCTATAAGCCTCTAAGAGTACATAAATATCATAAAGGTCGGGGCAGAGCCCCGCCATACCAAACAATACATATTCAAATCATACTGACCAAATAGGCAATTCCGGAGCAAGTGGAGTGCACAAACACCTTCTGCTGAGCTGATAGCCTACTAGGAGAACTCTCAACCTGTCTATCGGGACCTGCGGGCATAAAACGCAGCATCCCCAGGAAAAAGGGATGTCAGTACAAATAAAGTACCGAGTATGTAAGGCATGACAGTAGTATATAAAAGACATAAAAGAAACATGGAGTAAAGAACTCAACCTGAAATTCTGGATAGCTCTGTGAATCATGGAAATTTATAATGTCATTCATGTACGTATAAATTCCATACCATGCATAGGTATATGCGTACATAACATCATCAAGCCTCTGAGGGCATCCCATCATATCATCTCAGCCACTGTGGGCAAAATTATCAACGTATACCAGCTAATCAGGTGGTGGTGCGTATATAACGCCTTAACCTTTTCCCATATCCCTTATACATATAATATACGCGTATATAACGCCTTCTGGTTATGGGTCAATGTACATGTATAAATGCATGAAATGCATAAGAAATACGTTAATAAGATTTCTCGAATATCATAAAATCAATATGCCTTTCGGACAAACTTTATCAAATAATTATTTTTTTGAGACCCATGAACATATGATATAATAATAATTCACATGGGGAATAAATAATATAGACATACCTAGTATTTCTATGAAAAGAGTCATTTATGAAAGTTGCGTATTTTGCTCGTTTCGTTTGTATCATTTGGATCATGCCAAAAAGAAAGAAGGGATAGCCTTAACATACCTTAACTCCTTTGAGTCCTTAATACCTTCCAAGAAATTCTTCAAACAACTCAATTCAATCTACCACATCATAAGGAGATTCAGAATTAGTGCTGAGTAAAGGCTAAGTCCTCAACTTAAACTAGTAGCTCGTTTACGTAAATTTAGGCAATCTCCCCTGTAACTAGGCCCTCCTCCAATATAACTAGGCCTTCCTCCAATACCATATACCAACAACAACAAGAACACAACAATAACAAAATGTAAGCATCATTTTCCAAACTTATCTCCATCACAATATATCACAAAACAGCCCACACACCTTAATCACTTCATACATAAAACGACAACCAAAGTAGTGTCAAACAACTTAAAAACATGTAACGACGAACGACCAGCCCACTATTTCGTCATTATGTGGTGTTTATCCACACCATTTGTCCTCAAAAACTCCATTAAATAGTAAAAAAAATATACAGCCCAAAGGCAACACGAAACAGCCCACAAAACAGTCCACCACGAGTCAAATAACTCGAACTCACGGCTTCCGATTACCGTCTCGTGAGTTCTAACTATTAGGAAACGAATTTATGAACCTTCCTTGATATTTAAGCACTTAAATACAGAAATTAGGAATTTTATTCACTATTAAATATATTCCAAAACTCAAACTACAAAGAAAAAGAGAGGCGATATAGCGATACTTACGTCGCAGGGATCGTTCTGATGTTATCGCTTCTCGATTTCGAACCCGGGATGTTAGTATTATTTGAAGAACTATTAGAGAACTCAAGGACCATTTTTATGGAGTTCTCTGGTCAGATTATGTGTAAAAATAAAGAGAGAGAGAGAGAGAGAGAGAGAGAGAGAGAGAGACGAGTTAAAGCAATATAACAACGTTTGAAAAGTCAAAAGGTGCTAGCTTGGCACCCTCTGATTCGCCCATCTTCCGACACTTATATATTTTTATCCGAATATCGTATGAATGAACGGTTAAGAGCGTTGGAAACTAAATTCCAAGACCTTCAATTTGGTATATAATATATCCCAAAAAGACCTCATATAGCATACGGAATGTATTTCTCAAAAAGATCTGTTACAGGAGAAATTCTTAGTTGGTTTTTTCGCAACTTTAATCCGATTTTTCCCAAACTTTATATGTTTTATCCAAACATAATATATAGTCATATTATGACTTTAAAATCATTTAAATCATTATTAATATTTCTCATATTTATTACGTCACATTGGGACGTACATGGTGTAACAATCTTCCCCCCATTATAAACATTCGTCTTTGAATGTTAAACTCCCAGAAATCTATAGAAATTTTGGCAGAGTCTCCTCTGTAACGTTACTACTACCAACTTGTCACACAAAAAACCCAAATATAAAGCCACACAAGGCCACAATCATCAATAACACCAATGGCCTCACACGACCAATAACAATAACTAACATAAGGATCAAGCACCATATACGTACCTAAAGGCTGTGATGTCTCAGTATGATCCTTCTCCTGAAGTGGAAACAAGTGAGGGTACCTAGTCTTCATTTCTTCTTCAGCTTCCCAAGTCATCTCCTCCACATTATTGTTAATCTAAAGTACTTTAATCGAAGCTACATCCTTAGTTCTTAATCTCCGAACTTGTCTATCTAGTATAGCAATGGGAGCTTCCTCATATGATAGCTGCTCTGTAACCTGAACATCGTCAACTGGAATGACTTTAGAGGGATCTCCAATACACCTACCGAGCATAGACACATGAAATACTGGATGTACAGACTCCAATTTGGAAGGCAAGTCTAACTCATATGCTACTTGGCCTACTCTACGCATAATCTTATAAGGTCCAATGTACCAAGGGCTAAGCTTTCCTTTATTATCGAATCTCATAACGCCTTTCATCGGTGATACCTTTAGGAGTACCCAGTCATCTACCTGAAACTCCAAGTCTCGTTGTCGATTATCTGCATAGGACTTCTGACAAATCTGAGTTGTTAATAGCCTTTCTCGTATAAGCTTAATCTTCTCACCTTCCTTTTGTACCAAATCTGGTCCTGCTAACTTAGTTTCCCCAATATCGAACTATCCTATAGGAGACCTACACTTTGGTCCGTATTCCGTAAAGAGCTTCGTATGGAGCCATCTGAATGGTGGAATGATAACTATTATTATATGCAAACTCAATAGGTGGAAGATGACCATCCCAGTTAACCCTGGAGTCCATCACACAAGCCCGTAGCATATCCTCCAGTGTCTGAATAGTACGTTCAGCCTGACCATCTGTCTGGGAATAAAATGTTGTACTAATACTTACTTGAGTCCCCAATCCTTTTTGGAAGGACCTCCAGAAATTAGCTGTAAACTGAGCACCTCTATTTGAGATAATAGATATAGGGACACCATGAAGTCGAATTATCTCCTTAATGTAAAGCCTTGCATAATCCTCTGCTGAGTAAGTAGTCCTGACAAACAGAAAATGGGCTGCTTTTGTAAGTCTATCGATAATAACCCATATAGCATTGAACTTACGTTGGGTACAAGGTAAGCCTATGATGAAATCCATATTAATCACTTCTCATTTCCAAGTCGAAATATCTATAGCCTATAATAATCCACCGGGTTTCTGATGCTCAATCTTAACCTGCTGACAATTAGGGCACTGAGCAACAAACTCTGCTATATCCTTCTTCATTCTGTCCCACCAGTATATTCCCCTGATATCATGATACATCTTCGTCGCTCCTGGATGAATAGAATAACGAGAATAGTGAGCTTCTCCCATAACCTGCTGGCGCAACCCTGGCACATTAGAAACACATAATCGACCTCGATATCTGAGGACTCCACTCCTGTAATCTCAAATGGTGTATTCTCCTTTTGAGGGGACGTATCTTTGTAATGAGCTAGCACAAGATCCTCATACTGGCGTTCCTTCACTTCAGTTACTAAAGATGATGTTGTCGTGTCCTGAATAGTAACTCTGGTATCACCTGAATCTAGTAATCGAACTCCAGGATTAGCTAGCTGATGAATCTCATGGGCTATCTCACACTTCTCTGGCTGTAAATATGACAGGCTACCCTTAGATCTATGGCTGAGGGAATCGGCTACTACATTCGCCTTCCTCGCATGGTATAAAATATCAACGTCATAGTCTTTCAGTAGCTCCAACCATCTCCTTTGGCGTAAATTCAATTCTTTTTGATTAAAGCTATATTGAAGGCGCTTATGATCCGTATAGATATCAACATGAATGCCATATAAATAGTGGCTCTACATCTTTAGTGCATGAATCACCGCGGCTAACTCTAAATCGTGGGTCGGATAATTCTTCTCGTGCTTTCTTAATTGTCTTTAAATATAAGCAATTAATTTTCATGGATGTTCTGCCACTTGTTGCATGAATACATGGTTTATCTCATTGCCCACAAATACTGGAATTTTCTGTAACTCATATGATCTCAAATATCATCTTTTGATTTTTATTTTTCCGTTCATTAGCCACGATAGGTGACACTTTCTTATGGAGTGCATACAATATTGTTGTGAGACTGTTGTTACAAGACCATTTCTTCCTTATGCCACTATGCTTAAGTTGAAGCCTTATTCCTTATTCCCTCAGCTAGTCTTTCTTTGTAGTACTTAAGAGAGACCCTTTGACTCCTGTAAAGCTGCGAGCTTATTACATCGTATACCCAAAAGAATTTTTGACGTTCTTACTCTCATATAATTATCCTTAATTACTTACCTCCACGCTCTTGTGTTCGTAAGGTTGATTCTGAACTGAAATTTTTGACTGTCTTCTCAATGGCACCATTTTTTTTTATTTTCGTAACACCTATACGTTACCTTTAACAACCCCAACTCCTATCTGAATATTTCTCAAGGATTACGATGTCATCATATTTGCGAAACTGAATTCCCTATGTTAGGTTTCGCTATGTTCATCTTGCATAACTTGCTGATTTGTCGGTACCCTATTGTTTAGCCATGGCTAGGCTCTTCCTGAATCAACTACTAACTATACGTTAGTCCATTATCATATCTATATTCTGCGTAATCTCTCGTGGGTTATATCCTTTGTCTTAACTTACCCCGCACACTGGCTCCTTATGTATCCAATGTTCATTTGCACTTATTTATCAATAACATCTAGTGATGGAACCCTTACTGCCTCTCCCCATCGTCATGCTTACATAATGTTCTGGAGTCGTATCATATCCGTAGGATCTGAATAAATGCAATCTCATTCCTTTCGCCTTTCTACCACCTTTTTCCTTTACTATTCCATAGTTACCTTAACCACATAACTCCGACTTAATACCATATCACACCATCTTCCCCCCTTTAGGGGGAGTACTAACATTTATTACTATGAAGATTTACCTATAAATGTTTCACCTCTTCATATTTAGCGTCTTTTCACATCTTCACGGACTCTTACTTTCCTTGCGTTAACCCTTTTGTACCAGGGATACTTTAATTTCTTACACACAAAGGTGACACCTAGTGTAACTCGCACACTTAGTCCCTTAAGCTTAACTCTGCTCACATCGCTTGTTTTAGGGAAACGTCTTCCTGAATGACCTTTAAAAGTTATTCTTCTGTTGTCCATTCAATTATCGTCCGGAACGTGATCTCTAAAATTCTCACAATGTCAACTATTATCAAATTCTTCGGTCTCGAATTCATGTTCAGTTTATCTTATTCACTAGCCCATACTAATTTCTATTACTCCGGAGGTCTAGCTTTACCTTCTGGTAATCATGTATGAGTCACCAACTCATTTCTCGAAATGGGGACATGACTTTATAGCTTATACACTTTTATTGTCTCAAGGCTTGTAACTTTTTGTCTTTTCCTTCACTTGACTATAGAATCTGTAGTCTTGTCATGTTTTGATTTACCGTTATCATTCATTTATCACATCTTACTCATAATGCTTCATTTACTTTCTTTTTATTCTCCTGCTAATATTTCTGTCTATCACCTTATTATGAAAACTTCTTCAAAATATTCTTTCACTTTTAGCCCCCCCTTGATTCAACTCACTGGCTCTTCGGGTCGACTAATACTCTCTCTTTACTAGGGATGAGAGCCATACAAAGGTAAATATTTATCCCTTCTAGGATTCCAATGCCAATCTTCTGAAATTTCTGAACATTCTAGTATTTATATCTGATTGTACTATTATAAAGTGCACCATCTGGGTGTCTCACAAAGAGAATCATTACCACGTTTGCAATATCCCTCGAAAATGTGAGCTAATGATAATAATCCATTCACAATTTTGGGTTACTCTAACCTCAGTTGGATGCTGATATCCCATACTTCTCTTAAATTATATCTTTTAGCTCCCACAGGGCATAACTGAAATGGGTGTTGTCAAGTGAATATATCTTTGCTATTGTTGAAAGTAACTCGGAATGCATATATTTCTCTGCCTGAATTGTAAATACAGATAATCTTCACTAACTACGTACCTCGTATCCTTCTTCACCTAGCTTCTTTTACTTGTTGAAACTTGTACCTACCTTGTGATTCTCTAGTTGCTTTTTACCATAGGGGTAGATAGATATTCATGCCTTAGTGATCCTTATCAAGAGGCTTACACGTCGTAGTACACACATATCTACTGAAGGCCTTACATTTACTCATCATAAGCATGATGCAAAATCGAGTTCCTCTGACTCAACTCTTCCACGGCCACATTCAATCTCTTACCAACTGTCTTTCTGGATGTAGATATCATTATATAATGAATAAAATAGAATCTAAGAGTTTGAATTTCTAAAAGCTGAGCTCTACCACACGATCTAGAGTAAGAAGAAAGAGTGACAATCTTAAATGCCTTGTAGCCTCCCGCTTATAAGTGTGGTGCACAACACACCCATAAACAAGACTCTACTAGACACGGCTTGTAGACACCCTATGACAGAAACTGCTCTGATACCACTTTTGTCACGACCCAAACCGATGGGCCGCGACGGGCACCCGATACCTTACTCAACCGAGTACCAATGTAACGTATCTTTCGTATCATACTATCTAGGTAATTGAGCCGGAGAGGCTTTCGTGAGATAAGTAGAATAAAATATGAGGAAATACTCAATGTAGGGTGACCCAACTTGATATACTGACTTATACATATGACGTACTGACATATAAGGCCATACCAGTATCTGTATACATGACATCTGTCTATAAGCCTCTAAGAGTACATAAATATCATAAAGGTCGGGGCAGAGCCCCGTCATACTAAACAATACATATTCAAATCATACTGACCAAATAGGCAATTCCGGAGCAAGTGGAGTGCACAAACACATTCTGCTGAGCTGATAGCCTACTAGGAGAACTCTCAACCTGTCTATCGGGACCTGTGGGCATGAAACACAGCGTCCCTAGGCAAAAGAGACGTCAGTACAAATAAAGTACCGAGTATGTAAGGCATAACGGTAATATATAAAAGACATGAAAGAAACATGGAGTAAAGAACTCAACCTGAAATTCTGGATAGCTCTGTGAATCATGAAAATTTATAATGTCATGCATGTACGTATAAATTCCATACCATGCATATGTATATACGTACATAACATCATCAAGCCTCTGAGGGCATCTCATCATATCATCTCAGCCACTGTGGGCAAAATCATCAACGTATACCAGCTGATCAGGTGGTGGTGCGTATATAACGCCTTAACCTTTTCCCATATCCCATATACATATAATATACGCGTATATAACGCCTTCTGGTCATGGGTCAATGTACATGTATAAATGCATAAGAAATACGTTAATAAGATTTCTCGAATATCATAAAATCAATATGCCTTTCGGACAAACTTTATCAAATATGTATTTTTCTGAGACCCATGAACATATGATATAATAATAATTCACATGGGGAATCAAGAATATAGACATACCTAGTATTTCTATGAATAGAGTCATTTATGAAAGTTGTGTATTTTGCTCGTTTCGTTTGTATCATTTGGATCATGCCAAAAATAAAGAAGGGATAGCCTTAACATACCTTAACTCCGTTGAGTCCTTAATACCTTCCAAGAAATTCTTCAAACAACTCAATTCAATCTACCACATCATAAGGAGATTCAGAATCAGTGCTGAGTAAAGGCTAAGTCCTCAACTTAAACTAGTAGCTCATTTACGTAAATTTGGGTAGCATCTCCCCTGTAACTAGGCCCCCCTTCAATACCATATACCAACAACAACAAGAACACAACAATAACAAAATGTAAGCATTATTTTTCAAACTTATCTCCATCACAATATACCACAAAATAACCCACACACCTTAATGACTTCATACATAAAACGACAACCAAAGTAGTGTCAAACAACTTAAAAATATATAACGACGAATGACCAATCCACCATTCCATCATTATGTGGTGTTTATCCACACCATTTGTCCTCCAAAACTTCATTAAATAGTAAAAAAATATACAGCCCAAAGACAACACGAAACAACCCACAAAACAGTCCACTAAGAGTCAAATAACTCGAACTCACGACTTCCGATCACCGTCCCATTATTTCTAACTATTAGAAAATGAATTTATGAACCTTCCTTGATATTTAAGCACTTAAATACAGAAATTAAAAATTTTATTAACTATTAAATATATTCCAAAACTCAAACTACTAAGAAAAAGAGAGGTGATATAGCGATACTTACGTCGTAGGGATCGTTCTGATGTTATCGCTTCTCGATTTCGTACCCGGGATGTTAGTATTATTTGAAGTACTATTAGAGAACTCAAGGACCATTTTATGGAGTTCTCTGGTCAGATTATGTATAAAAATGAAGAGAGAGACGAGTTAAAGTAATATAACAACTTTTGAAAAGACAAAAGGTGCTAGCTTGGCACCCTCTGATTCGCCCATCTTCCGGCACTTATATTTTTTTATCCGGATATCGTATGAACGAACGGTTAAGAGCGTTGGAAACAAAATTCCAAGATCTTCAATTTGGTATATAATATGTCCCAAAGAGACCTCATATAGCACACGAAATTTATTTCTCAATAAGCTCTATTACAGGGCAAATCCTTAGTTGGTTTTTTCGCAACTTTAATCCGATTTTTCCTAAACTTTATATGTTTTAACTTTAAAATCATTTAAATCGTGATTAATAAGTCTCATATTCATTATGTCACCTTGGGACGCACAAGGTGGAATTAGTGTACAGCTGTCAACAACTATTATTTTATTGTTAAGGTGTTAGTAGTTAGTTATGGTATATATATATGTATATATATATATATATATATATATATATATATATATATATATATATATATATATATATATATATATGCGCGCGCGGCACACAGTACATGCTGAAAGATGAGATTTGATATTTACTAAAGGCATCTCTCTTTCTCTCTTCTTCCTCCTCTGTTCCATCTCTGCTTCTCCAATAGCTGTGCCTCTTTAACAGAGACTAATTATACAAAGCGGAAGCAGATATGGAGTCAATTTCACCTTGAACTTGATTAAACGAGAAAATGTGTTTTTACTTCCCAAATCAGAAATGTTGGCGTGGAAAATTCTAATGGTTAGCAGTTTACACCTTTGGTTAAGTTTCTGGCATTACGTTGAATATTCAGAATCAATAGAAATGAGGATTTTTATCTTCTTATACTATATATGAAAACTTATTTACCCTCCCTAATCAAGTTTAAACTTAATTACATGGTCATATACAATTTATTAATTATATATAAATTAGTTTTAAATGAGTATCCCTTTCTATTATGAATTGAATATGGAATGTCAATTATTTCCCCATATACTTGCTCTCTCTCTCTCTGTGCTCCCTCTCTCCGTCTCTCTCTCTCTGCTGTCTCTCTATCTCTCATATTAGACTTGATTTTGGCTAAACTTCATATTGAAAGAAGAAGAAGAAGAAGAAGAAGAAGAAGAAGAAGAAGAAGAAGAAGAAGAACATGTGACATACAATATACTTACGAAATTGCAGTAAAGTTATATTATAATTGTATGTAAATTGTATTCTGTTGTAGTTATATATTTTTTTTATTTGAATGTTGTATGAAAGTTGAAAAATAGTTGTATAATATATGAATCGTTGTATGATAATTTGTATTTAAGTTATCAATACTAAAATGCTCTCCTGACCACTTCAAATTGCACCCAATTGCCAACTCGGTAAATAAACTTATAATTTTCTCATTTGAACACCTCAACTTGATGGAATGAATACTAATAAACACATCCAATCGAGCGTGTATATCAATTGCGCTTACATGTCAAACACGTCATATGCTAGACCATTTATTTCTTGACACGTGTTATTCGTGGACCCCACTTTTAAAATTAATTTATCAAAATTTTATTTTATTTTTACTTTCTTTTCCACTCAAACACTCCCCCATCCCCCCAAACTAGTAAAAGAAGACACTGCCGGAAAAGCTTCCGACCAAACCCCAAATCCAAAAAATTAGTCAGTTTTCTTCATTCCTTTTCTACTTCTCTTCTTATTTCTGTTAAATTCAATTAGAAAAACTGAGCTGCTTTAGTGTTATTTGTGAAATCAGCTACTATTACTTGCATACACTGAGCTGCCCTTTCCTCTTCTTCTTCTTCTTCTTCTTTATCAGTCGACGTTGAATCCTGAAAAGGGTTTCACAATGGTCGCTATTATTATTATTATTATTATTATTATTATTATTAGAGGCTGTGATGATTAAGATTGTCTAGAGTTCGTCGGGGCAAATAGAGTGGCCCGTATTTTGGCGGGCGACCCGGAAGGCACTATTTTGATGGTGCAACTGAGGTTTGCAGCCATGGCAGTTGCTTCGTCTCTTTTGCCCTTATCATACAGATCAAGGAAGAAGGGGGAAAGGGTATACTGGTAAAGAAAAGGATGTGATGTGGGCCTTTCTTTCTTTTTAATTTATTATTGTTTTTCTAATTGTAAAATTTTTTTAATCTAAAATTATTGTATTCACGCGTGCTAATTATGTGAGTTTCACGCACGTTGTCCATGTCACACGTGTTCTTGCCACATAAGCATAGTTAATGGTCAAATGTGTTTATTAGTATTCATTCCGTCAAGTTGAGGTTTTCAAATGGGAAAATTATAAGTTTATTTACTGGGTTGGCAATTGGGTGCAATTTTAAGTGGCTAGGAGGCCATTTTGCCTACTATCTTTTTTACATAAAGTTGTTGATATGTATCAAAATTGTCTTAAGAGAGTAAATTTTGATTGAAATTTTAGAGAGGAATAAGCACACACCACATACAAATATATACAAATTAGATACAAAATATACAAAAGACATATTGTATAAAATTTGTATGAAAATTGTATTTAAGTTGTATGATGTTGTAGTTGTATTTAATTGGATAAGAATGATGTATGAAAGTTGCAGATAAGTTGTATACTGTATAATTAGTTGTATGAAATTTATTTTTAATCTGTATGTTGTTGAAAATGTAACAAATTTGTAGTAAATTTATTTTTAATTTGTATGTTGTTGTACCATATATTATTGTTTTCTTACTCGACTTGTTAAAAAATAAAATAAAGAATGAATTCCATGTTTGTTTAAAAATTAATGATTCAATTTTGCAGATTGTTTTGCCGCCCTATAGCAACCTTAGCAATGACCAAAAGGGTAAAAAGTTAAATGAACTAAAAATAAAATGTTTTTTCACGCTGATTCTCACTTTTGTATTTCTTATAATTTTCATAAGCTGCATAACTTAAGTTTATCTGTTGAACAAACTTAATTTTATCTTCCCATATTGACAAATCTTTTTCATGTCTATGTCCTTTATTTGTCAAAAAAGTCTACACATTCCCCCATTAGCTTTGTTAATTCCAACAATGTAAACCTGGAAATTTAATATGTAGGTATTATGAAATTCTCATTGAGTTTAATCAAAATAAAAGGTTTTAAAGTCCAAATGGTAATTTTCAATAGTTTGACTGACCTTCAAAAACCACAGCACACCAAACGCTCTAACACAAAGTTAACAATGACGTATCTACATAGTTAACATGTAAATCCGCTATTTAAAGGAAATTGTGATCAATTAAACCAATAGTAATGCTGAAATTTTCCTAGTAGATATCGGAGAAGACCGGAAATGGAGGTCAAACGAAGGGCGGTGAAGAACCTCGTTACGAAGCTGAGTTCCATCTCCGAGCAGATAGTGTCGGGTAAAACCGATAACCTGAACCGTTATATCGGAGGGCTGGTCATATATCGGGTAAAACCGATAACCTGAACCGTTAATTATTTATTGGATTATCGGTATTGGGTTATTGGGTTAACGGTTCGGTAACGGTATAGAATTTTTTCACTATTGGGTTATTGGTTCGGGCCTCGGTTTGCCAATTTTATTAATGGGTTAACCGATAACCCAATAAGAATTAATGAAATTACTACTTTACCCTTAAGTATATACATATGCTAGGGCTTTACTTCATTCTTTCCTATTCTTTCTCGGTCGTATTCTTCGGTCTTTAGTTGCTTTATCTTCATTCTTCATAGACCTTACAAGTTACTCATAGTGTAAGTCTTTAGTCTTATACATTAGGCTTTTAATTTCTATAACAAAATTTATCTTCATATAGGGATTTTTTATTCTTAAAGATTCTTTATTTTTTTATTTTCGTTTCTTAATTTTGTGAGCTCACGTTGTGCAGCTTATACCTACTACCGGTTTCTTTTTTCAGGTTAGGCATTTGACAAACAGTATCCAGTTTATCTTGGACTGTTTGGAGGTAATAATATTGGACTAATTATTTATTATGTCAGTTAAATCTTTCTATTTGTGGAATTTTTAAGTGGTTGTTCAAGTTCTTGCTTAAATTTATTCACTTTCATATTTTTGTGTGGCTAATTTATGTTGTGCTTTGCTTTTAGTTATAAAAAGTTGTAATTTTTACTGTATTTTGGTTAACTTTAGTTTATATGGGAGGTAATAATATTTAATTTAATTATTTATTTACTGTTTCTTTATGAGTTTGCTTTTGTGCTTTGATTAGTTTTAGCAATTATGACACTTAAATGTTTTTATTTTTGGAAATTTTAAGTGGGTGTTCAAGTTCTTGTTTAGATTCAATAAATTTCGTGTATTTATGTGTCCAATTGTGTTTTTAGTTGTAAAAAGTTATAATCTTGAAGGTAATAATGTTGAAATTAATTGTTTGTTTAGTGTTTCTTTGTGACTTTTCTTATGTGATTTGATGAAATTCAGTGTTTTAAAAATCTTGTAGGGTTGACTAGCAAATAAAGTAAATTCAAGAACTTAACGTGCTTATGGGGTTTGATTAAGCTCAATAGAACTTAACAAGGTGATAATATTTTAATTTGTTTGGTTGTAGATTATTTTTATAAATCGTTTGTTTAATATTTTTGTTGTTTGACTTGTTAATATATATTATTCTCTTTAGTGTCACGACCCAAACCGGGGGTTACGACGGGCACCCGGTGCCTAACACAATCGAGTACCAAAGTAACATATCTTTCTTATCATACAATCATGGGTAAATGGTCTAGAAGAGGCGTCATGAGATAATCAGAATAAAACAAAAGGAAATACTCTACATAGGACGACCCAACATGTAATACAAACTTATACCCGTGACATACGGGCCTATAAGACCGACATGATCATTTGTATACTCAAAACATAGGCCGACAAGGCCATACAAGTATCCATATACATGACATCTGTCTACAAGCCTCTAAGAGTACATAAATATCATAAAGGTCGGGACAGAGCCCCGCCATACTAATCAATACATGTCTAAATTATACTGACCAAATAGGTAACTCTGGAGCAAGTGAAGTGCACAAACACCTTCCGTTGAGCTGATAGCCTACTAGGAGAACTCTCAACCTGTCTATCGGGACCTGCAGGCATGAAACACCGCCTCCCCGGGCAAAAGGGACGTTAGTACAAATAAAGTACCGAGTATGTAAGGCATGACAGTAGTATATAAAAGACATAAAAGAAACATGGAGTAAAGAACTCAACCTGAAATTTTGAATAGCTCTATGAATCATAAAAAAATTATAATGTCATGCACGTGCGTATAAATCCCATACTATGCATGGGTATATGCGTACATAACATCATCAAGCCTCTGAGGGCATCCCATCATATCATCTCAGCCACTGTGGGCGAAATCATCAATGTATACTAGCTAATTAGGTGGTCGTGCGTATATAACGACATAACCTTTTTCTATATCCCATATACATATAATATATGCGTATATAACGCCATCTGGTCATTGGTCAATGTACATGTATAGATGAATGCAATGCATAATGAAGTAAGTCAGTAAGATCTTTTGGAATATCATAAGATCACTATGCCTTCGGTTAATATCATGAAATAAACTTTATCAACTTACATATTTTCTGAGACCCATGAACAGACAATAGAATAATAGGACACATGGGGAATCAAGAACATAGGCACCCCTAGTACTTCTAAGAATAGAATCATTTGTGAAAGTTGAGTGTTTGCTCGTTTCGTTGCATCATATGGATCATGCCAAAAGGAAAGAAGGGATAGACTTAACATACATTTGCAATCTTCTCTCCAATTGTCAACCAAGCTCAATATGATCTTCTTACATCTACAATGAGTAATCCGACTTCGCCATCATCATATAAGCATTGTAACTCTCATATTTCAAAACGAATATTCTACAAGAAAACAGACAGCACCTCCCCTGTTTTTACAACATCCCATAAGTTACTAAAAGTCACCAAACAATCCAAATAACAATAATATAATTCACAATAAGCTCTCTGATTACTTCGACAACCATTTTGAGTGGGAAGCTCGATTTATAATTAACAAAATATAATTTAATCCAATTCCTTTTCCATGAATCTTCCTACAACTTATATAACATCATACTTATGCTTACCATATCATTTTCATCCCAAATTATCATAAGAATAATCTTCAAAAATAGTCCACACGCCTAGCACCTTAACTTTTATCGTCAACCTCTTGTTTTTCATGTTATCTTCTTCAATACACTGAATTAGCACATATATAAGCTTAACAACAACATCCACAATATAATCAAACTATTTATAACAATTTTCAGCCACAACCAACCATATATATAGCATCAACACAACCCACAAAAAAAAAGATAACGATTCCTTATGCCATGTCAAATATTATCTTGAAGATTTTAACTCAAACAACACATGATTAATCTTAATCACAACCAAGAACATGATTTACATAACTTAGGCAGTAGATACAACTTAAAATTTCAGCCATAACAACATATACCAAGAACATAATTTACATACCTTAGGCAGTAGATACAACTTAAAATTTCAGCCATAACAACATATATATAGCCTTAAAATAACCCAACAAAAGATAACAACAACTCTTCCCCTTTCAAGTGTTATCTTGTAATCTTCATCCAATAACTTAACCAACACATATATAATATTAATCCCAAGAAATAGGGTGTTATACATACCTTAAAGAATCTGAAAAAACTCGAACCAAAGCTTCCCTTATCTTACAACCACCCTTAATCACATCACGACACTCTTGTTTGGAGCCTTTGGGGAACTGTTTGGGAGGGTTTGGAGAGTGTGAGTTTGGAAGGAAGACGAAAAATGAGCAAAGCTCATCCCAAAAACGAGATACGAATAAGTGAAGGTCGGGTCCCGACCAAGTGGGTCCCATTGGGGCCTTCTGCGCAGTCTCGCAAAAACGTAAATTTCTCTCTACACCGATGTCGTATTGATGAATGGTTTGCAGATTTAGAAACTAGACACATGGGGCTTTAATTTCATATAAATATCTACATGCAACTCTCAATATATTGGGATAAAAATGCCTCGCAACATGGCCTATAAACCTGCCAGTTTCTCCGAAGTGCGGTGACGTGACTTGACGACCCTACTTTAAAAATTTATATTTCTCTACCCCGATATCGTATGATTAAATGGTTTAGACTGTTGGAAACTAGGTTCAAATACCTTCATTTTGGTATTATATATGTCCCAAAATGACATCATAAAACTTATGAATTAATTTCTCAAAATGGCTCGTTACAAAATAAATCTTAGCTCATTTTTTCCGTAACTTAAATCCAACTTTTCCCAAACTTTATATATTATATCCAAACATCATATATAGTCATATCATGACTTTAAGCTCATTTAAATCATGATTAACAAGTCTTATATTCATCTCAACTTACTTAAGACTTCGGTAAACCTTTCTTATCCTTGTAAAAGGATTTTGTCCTTTTTGAGCTTACATAAGATAATCCTATAATGACAGTGACGTCTGAAGTACGGGGTGTAACAACATATTCCCTTAGAAATATTTGTTCCCGAATTATAACTCTTAAAGGCTTGCGAAAATGGGACGTAACATCATTAAATCACTTTATATACTTTCAAAGAGGATCTCATTTTCAAGCTTACATCAATTGACTTACGACGTACTTTCACGTACAAAAATATGGGGTGTAACATCATTCCCCCCTTTGGAACATTCGTCCTCGAAAGTTGACTGATGCGCTTATCATTCCCATAACCTATAGCTCTTATGAATACTTTAATATTGTCCTTTGCTATCTAGGCAACTGTTCTATGAATAAATCTAAAGGCTAGGGCATTCCCCCCTTTAGGCCTCTTTCTCACACCACGACTCATGGTCGGAATTCTTCCAATCTTGTAACTTTGACTACCTTCTGTGATGCAGCCTGTATGACTCTGTCCTTTTATGCGCGGATCTTCTCTCCTTTTTCCTCCAGCTTTATGCCAATCTCTTGGCCTTACTTTGTGAACATATACTGGACTACGACAAGCTGTCCCTCTGGGCATCTATAGGTATACTGAAATTCTTCGCTTGGTATTTTGTTGAATGTACCACTATTGCTATATTTTATTTCCTAGCCTTGGTTATCTGTCTTTATGGCATTAGTGCATCTAGGTAGGTCATACCATACTATAATACTTACTTTGGTTTATTATTACCGAGGTATGCTACCCAACTCCATGTTGCTCTCTCACTGCTTATCCCATATATATAAATCTAAGCCCTTTAAAACTTCCTTATTACTGTTCATCTAAAGGATGGCATCATTACCTCCTCTTATACATTGGAATTTTTATCCATCTATTGTTGATTCACCTTAATGTTGATCTATATCTACAACTGATAACTTGAGACCTCTTACGTAATACATTGTCACTAAGGCTCACGTCTCATCGGGGAACATCTGAAGTGATTTTTCTGATCTACCTAGGGGTGATACTATACTTCAATAACCGTATTTCATAGCATCCCGACGTGATTCATCATATATGGGTATGCTAATCCCATCCAATTCATGAAATCCCTTTTCTTAAAATCATTACTCATTCAAAAGCCTAAATGTCATCCTCTTATCTATCACCATTACACCTTTATTCTACTACCATGGCAGCATTTTATCTCTTCTAATTGCTCATATTCTTAGACTTCTCTGAGTTCCTTTAGACTGTACTAAGCTTTATATAACTTATGGAAACCATCAGCTCTTTTGTTTTGATAGGCTTAATCTCGAGACCTTGCCTGTTCTTGTCACTTTCTCACTCACCTTTTCATAACCTTACTTTTGTCTACCTAAAACCTTGTCGCTCTATCATACTTTAGCTTGGGACCAACACATATCTATTTATACTACTCGCAATCTTCCTTTAAATTGCTAGCACCATAGATTTCCTTTCGTGCCTTCTCAGTTATCTTTAAATGTAAGCAATTACTTTTCCTGGTCGTTCTGCCACTTGTTGCATGAATACTTGGCTTATCTTGTTGCCCATGAATACTGAAATTTTCTGTAACTCATATGATCTCAAATATCACCTTTGATTTTTACTTCCCGTTCATTAGCCATGATGGTGTCACTTTCTTATGGAGTGTATAAAATATTGTAGTGAGACTACTATTACAAGACCATTTCTTCTTTATGTCACTATGCTTAGGTTGAAGCCTTCTTCCTTATTTCCTCAGCTAGTCTTTCGGGGTAGTACATAGTGGAGACCCTATGACTCATGCAAAGCTACAAGCTTATTACATCGCATACCTGAAGGAATCTTTGATGTTCTTACTTGCCTATAATTATCCTTAGTTACATACCTCCGCGCCCTTGTGCTCGCAGGGTTGCTTCTGAACTGAAATTTTGAACGTCTCCCCAGTGGCACTCTCTTTTATTTCTGGAACACTTATATAATACCTTTAACTACCCCAACTCCAATCTAAAATTTTTTTCAACAATTGTGATCTCGTATCTGCGAGACTAGACTCCCTATGTTGAGGTTCACTATGTTTATCTTGCATGATCTATTGACTTATTTGTATCCTCTTGTCTAGCCATAACTAGGCTCTTCCTGAATCCACTACAGACTACTCGTTGGTCCATTCTCATATCTATATTCTGCGTAACCCCTTTTGGGTTATGTCCTTTGTCTTAACTTACCTCACGTACTAGCTCCATATGTATCAAGTGTTCATTCCCACTTATTTATCAGTATCATCTATTGCGGAACCCTTACTGCCTCTCCCTGGTGTCATGCTTGCATAATGTTCTGGAGTTGTATCATATCTGTAGGATCTGAATAAATGCAATCTCATTCCTTTCACCTTTTTACCGCATTCTTTCTTTACTATTCCATAGGTACTTTTCATCTTTGGTGTCTTTTCACATCTTTACTGACAATTTACTCGCCTTGCGGTAACCCTTCTATACCGGGGATAATTGAATTTCTTATGCACAAAGGTGACACTTAGTGTAACTGGCACACTTAGTCCCTTAAGCTAAACTCTGCTCACCATGCTTGCTTTAGAGAAGCGTCTTCCTGAATGACCTTTAAAGGTTATTCTTCTGTTGTCCATTCTTTTATCGCCGGAACGTGATCTCTAAAATTCTCATGATGCCGGCTATTGTCAAAACATTCGGTCCCTAATTCATATTCATTTTATCTTGTTCACTAGCCCATACCGATTTCTATTACTCTGGGGGTCTAACTTTTCCTTCTGGTAATCACGTTGGAGTCACCAACTCATTTCTCGAAATGGGGATATGGCTTTATGGCTTATACTCTTCTATTGTTTCAAGGCATGTCTCCTCTTGTATTTTCCTTCACTTGACTATAGACTCTGTCATCGTGTCATATTTTGATTTACCGTTATCACCCATATAACACATCTTACTCATGATACTTCATTTACTCTCTTCTTATTCTCCGAATAATATTTTTGTCTATCACTTTATTCTGAAAACTTCAACAAAACGCTCTTTCACTTTTAGCTCCCCTTGCTTCATCTCACTGGCTCTTCGGGATGCCTAACATTCTCCTTTTTTTACTAGGGGCTGGAGTCATACTAAGGTAAATATTTATCTCTTTTAGGATTCCACTGCCTATCTCTGAAATTTCTGAACATTCCGGTATTCATAACTGACTATACAATTCTAGAGTGCACCACCTGAATGTCTCGCAAGGAGAACTATTACCATATTTTGCACTATCATTCAGAAATCTTAGCCAATGATAAAAATCCATCCATAATTTTGGGTTACTCTAACCTCGGCTGGATCCTGACACCCCATCCTTCTCTTAAACTATATATGTTAGCTCCCATAGGGCATAATTGAGACGGGTGTGGTCAATTGTATATATCTCTGTTACTGTTGAAAGTAACTCATAATACTTGTATTTCTCTGTCTGAATCGCAAATACTGATAATCTTCATTAACTAGGTACCTCGTGCCCTTCTTCATCTTGCTTCTTCTACTTGCTGAAACTTGTATCTACCTTCTGATTCTCTTATTTCTTTTTACCATATAGGTGAATAGATATTCTTTCCTTAGGTCTCCTTATCAAGAAGCTTACACATCTTAGTACACACATGATCTGCTGAAGACCTCACATTTACTCATAATAAATATTATGTAAAATCGTGTTCCTCTGACTTAACTCTTCCACAACTATATTCAATCTCTTACCAACTGTCTTTTTGGATGTAGGTATCGTTGTATTACGAATAAATCAAAATTAGGAGTTTGAATTCTTACAACTGAGCTCTACCACACAATCTAGAGTAAGAAGAAAGAGTGACAGTCCTAAATGCCATGTACCCTCCTGCTTATAAGTGTGGTACACAACACACCCATAAACAATACACTACTAGACACCGCTTGTAGACTCCATAGGACAGAACTGCTCTGATACCACTTTTGTCACGACCCAAACCGGAGGGCCGCGACGGGCACTTGGTGCTTAACACAACCGAGTACCAAAGTAACATATCTTTCTTATCATACAATTATGGGTAAATGGGCCAGAAGAGGCGTCATGAGATAACCAGAATAAAACAAAAAGAAATACTCGACATAGGATGACCTAATATGTAATACAAACTTATACCCGTGACATACGGGATGACCTAATATGTAATACAAACTTATACCCGTGACATACGGGCCTATAAGGCCGACATAATCATTTGTATACTCAAAACATAGGCCGACAAGGCCATACAAGTATCCATATATATGACATCTATCTACAAACCTCTAAGAGTACATAAATGTCATAAAGTTCGGGAAAGAGCCCCTCCATACTAATCAATACATGTCTAAATCATACTGACCAAATAGGAAACTCCAGAGCAAGTGGAGTGCACAAACACCTTCCATTGAGCTGATAGCCTACTAGGAGAACTCTCAACCTGTCTATCAGGACCTGCGGGCATGAAACACAGCGTCCCCAAGCAAAAGGGACGTCAGTACAAATAAAGTTCCGAGTATGTAAGGCATGACAATAGTATATAAAAGACATGAAAGAAACATGGAGTAAAGAACTCAACCTGAAATTCTGAATACCTCTATGAATCATGAAAAATTTATAATGTCATGCATATGCGTATAAATGCCAAACCATGCATGGGTATATGTATACATAACATCATCAAGCCTCGGAGGGCATCCTATCATATCATCTCAGCCACTGTGGGCGACATCATCAACGTATACCAGCTGATCAGGTGGTGGTGCATATATAACGACATAACCTTTTTCCATATCCCATATATATATAATATACGCGTATATAACGTCATCTGGTCATGGGTCAATATTCATGTATAAATGAATGTAATGCATAATGAAGTAAGTCAGTAAGATCTCTCGGAATGTCATAAGATCACTATGCCTTCGGTTAATATCATGAAATAAACTTTATCAACTTACGTATTTTTTGAGACCCATGAACAAACGATAGAATAATAGGACACATGGGGAATCAAGAACATAGGCACCCCTAGTACTTCTAAGAATAGAATCATTTGT
Organism: Nicotiana tabacum; assembly: GCF_000715075.1. Classification (NCBI taxonomy): domain Eukaryota; kingdom Viridiplantae; phylum Streptophyta; class Magnoliopsida; order Solanales; family Solanaceae; genus Nicotiana; species Nicotiana tabacum. The sequence goes on from NC_134083.1 coordinate 74,546,572, forward strand.
GAAGTTTGCGTGTTTGCTTGTTTCGTTCCATCATATGGATCATGCCAAAAGGAAAGAAGTGATAGCCTTTACATACCTTTGCAATCTCTCCAATCGTCAACCAAGCTCAATATGATCTTCTTACGTCTACAATGAGTAATCCGACTTCGTCGTCATCATATAAGCATTGTAACTCTCATATTTCAAAACCAATATTTTACAAGAAAACGAACAGCACCTCCCCTGTTTTTACTACATATCATAAGTTACTAAAAGTCACCAAACAGCCCAAACAATAACAATATAATTCACAATAAGCTCTCTGATTACTTCAACAACCATTTTGAGCGGCAAGCTCGATTTACAATTAACAAAATATAATATAATCCAATTCCTTTTCCATGAATCTTCCTACAACTTATATAACATCATACTTATGCTTACCATATCATTTTCATCCCAAAACATCATAAGAATAATCTTCAAAAATAGTTCACACACCTAACACCTTAACTTTTATCGTCAACCTCTTGTTTTTCATGTTATCTTCTTTAATCTACCGAATTAGCACATATATAAGCTTAACAACAACAGCCACAACATAATCAAACTATTTATAACAATTTTCAGCCACAACCAACTATATATAACGCCTCAACACAGCCCATAAAAAAAAGATAATGATTCCTTATGCCATGTCAATTACTATCTTGAAGATTTTAACTCAAACAACTCAAACAACACATGATTAACCTTAAGCACAACCAAGAACACGATTTACATACCTTAGGCAGTAGATACAACTTAAAATTTCAGCCATAACAACATATATATAGCCACACACACGCATATATATATATATATATATATATATATATATATATATATATATACACACACACATGATTAACCTTAAGCACAACCAAGAACATGATTTACATATCTTAGGCAGTAGATACAACTTAAAATTTCAGCCATAACAACATATATATACACACACACGCATATATATATATATATATATATATATATATATATATATATATATATATATATATATATATATATATATATATATATAGCCTTAAAATAACCCAACAAAAGATAACAACAACTCTTCCCCTTTCAAGTGTTATCTTGTAATCTTTATCCAATAACTTAACCAACACATAGATAAGATTAATCCCAAGAAATAGGGTGTTATACATACCTTAAAGAATCTGGAAAAACTCGAACCAAAGCTTCCCTTATCTTACAACCACCCTTAATCACATCACGACACCATAGAGACTCTCTTCTTCACTTAGGCTAACTTTTGATATTTGATTATGGTGTATTTCTTTGGAATTTGTTTGGAGCCTTTGGAGAACTGTTTGGGAGGGTTTGGAAAGTGTGAGTCTGGAAGGAAGATGAAAAATGAGCAAAGTTCATTCCAAAAATGAGATAAGAATAAGTGAAGATCGGGCCCCGACCAAGTGGGTCCCATAGGGGCCTCCTGCGCAGTCTCGCAAAAATACAAATATTTCTCTACACCGATGTCGTATTGATGAACGGTTTGCAGCGTTAGAAACTATACACATGGGTATTTAATTACATTTAATGATCTACCTGTAACTCTCAATATATTGGGAGTAAACGGCCTCGCAACATGGCCTATAAACCTGCCAGTTTCTCCGAAGTGCAGCGACGTGACTTGGCGACCCTACTTTAACAATTTACATGGTTTGGACAGTTGGAAACTAGGTTCAAATACCTTCATTTTAGTATGATATATGTCCCAAAATGACATCATAAAATTTACGAATTAATTTTTCAAAACGGCTCGTTACAAAGCAATTCTTAGCTCAATTTCTCCCGTAACTTAAATCCAACTTTTCTCAAACTTTATATATCATATCCAAACATCATATATAGTCATATCATGACTTTAAGCTCATTTAAATCATGATTAACAAGTCTCATATTCATCTCAACTTACTTAAGACTTTGGTAAACCTTTCTTATCCTTGTAGAAGGATTTCATCCTTTTTGAGCTTATATAAGATAATCTTATAATGACAGTGACGTTTGAAGTACGGGGTGTAACAACATGTCCCCTGAGAAATATTTGTCCCCGAATTATAACTCTTAAAGGCTTGCGAAAATGGGACGTAACATCATTAAATCACTTTATATACTTTCAAAGGGGATCTCATTTTCAAGCTTACATCAATTGACTTACGACGTACTTTCACGTACAAAAACATGGGGTGTAACATTTAGATTTTGCCAAACTTGAAAAAGAACCTTGCAATGATGATGTGTAGAATCTTAGATAGTTATGAGTTGAAACTTTGGTAAGTTCATTATTCAACTTCTATAGTATGCATTGCTAAGAATTTATTTAACTTAATATTTTTTCTTTTTATGTTTAATAAGTGTAATCATGCCTCGACTTCGTGGTCTCAAAACTACCTCACCTGTTTGGAGTTGCTATGAAAGGATTGAAGAAGGAGATGGTGGATGGTGGAAAGTAAGATGTAGTCATTGTCATCTTGTTTTTCATTACATTGCACAACAAAGTGGTACTAAGTCCTTAATGAGGCATGTTGGGCGTTGTTTGGAGCGCAATTTGGTGAAGCCTATAAGGATTGAGTAGTTGCTGTCTTGTTAACTTGAATTTGAACTGTTAGTACTATATGTTTGGACTTGTTAATTTTAAGGTGAAATTGCTACTACTTTGTATTATTATTAAAATATATTTGGACAATTGTTGTTGAAGAATCAGTACTATTCCAGATATGGCCACTGGACAGAAAGCAGAAATGGGTAGTATACTATATGTGAATTCTTCTCTTTTTTCTTAACTCCAGTAAATTGTCTTCTCTTTTATGCTTAACTCTAGATTGAGTTATCTTATCGGGTAAACCGATAACCGAACCTATAATGATCGATAACCGATTAACCGATACCCGATAATCGATATCTTATCAGTTCGGTTATCGGTTTATCAAATTTATAAACCGATAACCGATATGCTAAACCGATAATATTCATAACTGAACCGACCGATGCCCGCACAGAAGCAATTTGCGATATAAGATTGATCTCAAAGAACGATTCCAACAGCAGACCGTTGATCGCCGATGCCGGCGTTGTTCCGTTTCTTTTCTTTGCTTCCTCTTTGCGTGAATCACGCTTTAAAGAAGGAAAACACAGCTGGAAGGGGACTCTTTAAAGGAATTGTATATAAATTGTAAAGAAATCATGGTTAAAGCGGGTAAATTACAAATCTAAGATAATTTTAATAAATAAGTTTAAAATATTGTATAGAAAGAAAAACAATCCTTAAAAATATTACGTTCTATTCCACAATTAATTATCGATACTCGTCCACTGCCCTCTTAACTAGTTTTTTTTTTTTTTTTGTGTGTGTGTGTGTGTTTATCCTTTCTTAACTTAATGATTGTTAAAGTAGTTCGAAATTTGAATTGCAGTCGCGCACACGTGTATGACGAATAATTCCATCCACTGCACTCATGGTGGTGGAAATGTAAAGAAGATAAACAAAAACTTTGAGGCCATGGCTTCTCAAAAGAGAAGAGTGAGGTTAGTAGACGCTTTACTAAATACTTCTTTATTGATGACTCCAAGCAAGGTTGGACCCATTTTTGAGCTATAACGTTCAAGTATATATTTATAAATATGGCTCTATTATAAAATAAAAATAATTTAATAAAACATGAACAAGACATGTTATTATGAAATAAAAACAATTTAGTAAAACATGAACAAGAAATGGAGATAGAGAGAAGGAAGAGATTTTCTTCTTCAATTGTGTGTATTTCTTATCTATTACAAGGCCTTTATATAGGCATGAAAAGTGAAGAAAAATATGTCATTAAGCATAAAAATATGTCATTAAGCATTTAAGAAGATCATGGAGGAAGAGTAGACATCCACCATAATTTAATTTTTCTTATAACACTCACCCTTGGATGTCCATAGATAATGTGCCTCGTTAAAACCTTATTAGGAAAAAACCCTATGGGAAAAAAATTCTAGTGAAGGAAAAAGAGTACACATGTTTAGAAATACGCCTTTTGGTTGCCTCGTTAAAAACCTTGCAAGAAAAACCCAGTGGGACAAAACCTTGTAAGGAAAAAAGAGTACAACGCGTATTAACTCCCCCTGATTAGAGTATCAATTCACATCCTTGAGCCTTTGCATCCCAATCTTGTACACTAGTTTCTTGAAGGTTGACGTCGGTAGAGATTTGGGGCACAGATCAGCCATATTATCACTTGAACGGATCTGTTGCACATTGATATCACTATTCTTTTGAAGATCATGTGTGAAAAATAACTTTGGTAAAATTTGCTTTGTCCTATCCCCTTTATGAATCCTCCCTTCAATTGGGCTATGCATGCTGCATTGACTTCATACAAAATTGTGGGTAGTTTGTCACACTTCAAACCATATTTGTCTCGAATAAGATGTATTATAGACCTCAACCATACACATTCTCGACTTGCTTCATGAATAGCAATTATCTCAATATGATTAGATGAAGTAGCCACGATTGATTGATTAGTCGATTGCCAAGATATGGCAGTGCCTCCATATGTAAACACATAGCCTGTTTGAGATCGAGCCTTGTGTGGGTCATATAAATACCCAGCATCGGCATAACCAATAAGATCGGGACGGCAATCATTGCCATAAAATAATCCCATATCGGTAGTCCCTTTTAGATACCACAATATGTATTTGATTCCATTCCAATGTCTCCTTGTAGGAGCAGAGCTATATCTTGTTAAGACATTAACTGAAAAAGTTATGTCAGACCTTGTAATGTTAGAAAGATACATTAGTGCACCAATTGTACTAAGATATGGTACTTTGAAACCAAGAAGCTCTTCATTATTTTCATGAGGTCGGAATGGATGTACTTTATCCATATAGAATCGCTTTAAAATCATTTTAGTATATGCTGATTGATGAACAAAAATTCTATTTTTCATATACTCAATTTGTAGACTAAGACAAAATTTTGTCTTTCCAAGATCTTTCATTCCGAATTCTTTCTTTAAATATTCTACTTCTTTAGGAAGCTCTACTGCTTTAGGAAGCTCCCTAGGAGTTCTAATGATATTTAAATCATCAACATACACGGTGATTATAACAAATTTAGATCCAATTTTTTTTTTATAAAGACACAAGGTCAAATTGAATTATTTTTGTACCCTTCTTTCAACAGGTACTCACTCATGCGATTATACCACATGCGCCCTGATTGTTTTAATCTGTATAAGGATTTTTTTGAAGCTTTATTTAATAAATCTATTGGAAACCTTAATATGCTTCAGAACAATTTAAATCCTTCAATGATTTCTATTATACACATATCACGTTTTTCTTGTATTGCCAGATTAAAACCTGAAATGGCGACATCCACCACAGGACAACATGTCTCTATATAATCAATGCCAGGATATTTACATATCTTTTTGTGACACAAGTCGTCTTTATGTCTATCGACTTGTTTTTTCGCATAAGAACATATTTATACCTCTACTGGCTTTATACTTGCAGATGTTGGGACTATCCGTCCAACTTCATATTTTTCAGGTGAAATCAATTTTCATTGTGTATTTTTCATTTGGCCAATCATTTATCTGTCCAAATTTCATGATAGATTTGAGCTCAATATCCTCGTCAATATTAATAATATTGAGCGCTACATTATATTAACAATATCGTCGACAATCATTTTATATCAGTTCTACTATTAACCAATAAAGTTATAACTTATTGAGATCTCTTTATCTTATTATTTTCAGGTACATGAGCCTCTCCCATGAGGTCTTATGAAGTGTTATGTCGTGGTGCTCTTCTAGAGAACTTACCTCCTTATTATGACCATCTTGAACATTTGCTCCTCTCCTTCTTCGAGAAGTTTTATCTTTGGAACCGATTAGTCTATTATACTTCATGCATGCCATAGACTCTATTCATTATAAACTTTATTTTATTTGGAGCATTAGCAACTGAATATGACATTTAGCTTTGGGTCAGCAAATACGCCTGTCAATATTTTGCAAATGAATTATCACTTGAACTTCAAGTTCACATTTTCTCATATGAGAATCTAGATGTACTCATAATAATTCATTACATGCATTACTTTTTCAGTTGCCCATTTTCTCCCCCTATTATTAGGATCACCAACACATATCCCTAGCTTTATTTGGGGATCCATCTTTGTGTATTGTGGTGGAATAATTAAATCATATAGCACAAACATATTTCTAGATGGAAATTATTTGGTACTTGACCCTGAACAGATTGTGATAGGGAGAACTTATCATAACTAGGCTAGATGCGTACAAGTGTTGTTGTATATTAAATAATACATCACATACCAAATTTTATTTTGGCAGTTTTGTTCTCATAACCAATGGTTTAGATATAATTAGAGGCATAAAATTTCTGCTAAACCAACTTGGATTTAAACCAGTATTATCAAGATAAATCATCATAATTTTTATTCTGGAATTGTGCTCTAATAATTTGAGCAATCAATCTTGCAAAAGCCAAACTGCAAGTTGATAATAAATGCACATGTGACCATAGAATAGATGCATCTATTAAAATCATATAATAGTAAACGGTCCACATGGAAAGTGACTGGGCCCATATATTTATCACCTTTTATTCATTCCAGAAATCAAGGGATTCAATCCCAACTTTAACTGGTATATTATGAGAATAAGCAGCATAAGAGAATTCTTGAAGAATCTTATATTTCTTCAATATATGCCAATGTAATTCTCAATTAATTTTTTTGCATCATAATTGAACCGAGATGGTCAACCGGTCATGCCAACTAATATTTATTTCAGTAAACCTCTAATTTACTTGTGGCTTGTGATTGCATCATCATGCTTATACTTGTATAGGACAAATAGAAGAAAATTAAGGTAACCTTTCATATTTACCCGGTATGATTATAGTAATATAAAGATATTCAATCTTCTTTTTATTTATAGTCTCAATATGCCAACCACTTTGGCTAATATATTTGTAAATCAAAATGTTTCTTTTGAGACTTACTACAATATTAATGTCATGAACAGTTTCATTCATTCGGGTAGTAACAAATTAGTTCTCTCAGAGCTCTTAACTGCTTTTGTACTACAAGATCTTTTGTCACACCATCCATATAATGAATGTCTCCTTCACAAAGAGAATCATATCATAATAATTGTCATGTTCAAAATCATCATAAGCAAAATAATTTCTTGCTTTAATTTTGCTTTTAATAACTTTCATAAGGCTTGACAAAATAATTTTGGCGTATCACATGTATGCGACCAATGATATGTTCATGTAACTACGCGGTAATATTCATTATCTTTCTTTGTCTCAAACCTCCCTTAGAGGTGAGTTGTAGTATTTATCCAACAATGCACAAGTATTCTGTGCAACAGTGCACTGTGCACAACGATTAAGGACTAAGGAGTGCAACATCTTCACAGTGTACAATTCAAACTTCAAAGCTTCCAATTCACAGTGCACATTGCACAATTCAAAGCTTAACTCACACAGTGCAGCTGAATTCAAAGTGCACATTGCATAATTCACAATTCTGCCTAACTCACACATTGCACAACGATTTAAGGACTAAGGAGTGCAACATCTTCACAGAATTGTGCAAAAAAAAATTCAGCATTTTTAAACTCCTGAAATTAACCCAATACTAATCAGCCTCACCGGGGCTCCTTTCAAGACTTCCACCTCGAATAGTGCTTCTGTACACATGAAGAAAAAGTTTAGTTGATACATAAAATTGATTTTTAAAAAACCAAAATCGTTTATTGTAAAATGCAAAAAGAAATTCAGTACTGCACCTAGAAGAAGAAGAGAGATCCTCCAACACAACAGTAAACTCAAGTTTGTTGTGAGGTAGTGCACCAATTGTAAACAGGCTCTTCTCACCATCATAGGCAAAATCTTTGCCGGCTAGCTCCAATGCATACTTTTGTTGCACCTTGTCCAGAATTTTTCGTCCTATGCCTTTTGCCTCTACAAGATTTCCATATTCATAATTTAGAGCAACCTGAGGCAATAATAATCATTATTTTTTCAGTTCACTTTCATACCCCAAAATTTAAGAATACAACTACATCAAAATTCATACCCCAAAATTCAAAATAACATTCCTTCTCTAACAGTACAACTATTATTATAAAAAAAATAGAAGATTGAAGAATGAAAAGTTATGAACTTGTTGAAGAGTTGAAGATTGAAGAATGAAGGTAAAAAAATGAGGAAACCAATAGTAGAGTCATCGGCGCCGAGGTCGTGAAGTTACCGTGACGTCGTCTGACTCGTCTCTATCGCGTCGAGGCTCTCACTTCTCTGAGTTCTCTCTCACAGTCACTGCAACCGATCTTTATTCTCTTAGGTTAGGTTTCTCCGTTTCTGTTTCTCCATTTCTAATTCCCTAATCCCTATAGTGAAAGACTAAAGAGGTTTCTATTGGGCCTTATTGGGTTGGGCTGGGGCGTTGGGCAATAGGGCAGTGTAGAGAATTAGATATACAACATATTGGGTTGGGCTGGGCAGTATAGGTCCAACATAAAATTCTTTAAAAATTCGGTATTTCGGTATACCGAAATTTCAAGATCCTAACATCGAGGACCGTACTGTTACATCGAAATACCGAAAATGTAATACCGAATTATACCGAAATACCGAAAAAACCAAAATCGAAATACCGAATTAATTCGGTCCGGTTCGGAATTCGGTTTTTTTGATTTTATGCCTACCCCTAGCATGCATAGCCTCAAAGCTCTCAGAAGTACAACTATCGAGCTGAAATGACAGAGTATCCTTCCGCAAGGTGACGACAATAGCCCAATCAACTACGCAGGGAGAAACATCCTGCATCGCATCTGTGGTACCATTACAATTCCTCAATTCTCGATCGATAGCAAGCGCTTCACGTCGCATAAGACTGAATGGGAAGGAAATGAAGGCATAAGCCTCAAAGGAATTATATCGCACGATGAGGAATCAAGAAGGGAAGTGCTCCTAACATTCCTGTAGCCTCTCGAGGATAAGTACAGACGTCTTCGTACCGATCCGCAAGACTCTACTAGACTTGCTCATGACTCGTAAGACCTGAGTGAACCTAGTGCTTTGATACCATGTTGTCACAGCCAGTGTTATAAATAGCGCTGGCCTCAGTGCTAATAGCGTGAGGCGAGGCAAGACAGTGTTGCCACAGAGCCTCTGTTGCATTGCGTTTCGAAATAGCGCTCGCCTCTGCCTGCGTGGTGAGAGGCGACAGTGTCGCGAGAAGCGACCATAGCGTCGCCTTTTGTTTTTTTTTTTAAAAGAAAAAAATCAAAGACTCAACAAAAAGGGTCGTGATTAGGGCTTGACAAACATAGCTTCTTCAACTTGAACAAAACAACAGAGCTTTTTTGACGTTCTGAACTCGCGAGCCATCGTCTGACATCGTCTTCTTCTTTCAGAAGCTTGAGGTTCCAGCCATTGAAAGACCAGGTATGCTTCTTCTCCTTTCTTCTTTCTTCTTTCTCCTTCTTCTTTCTTCTTTGTCCTTCTTCTTCTCTTCTTTTTTCTATTTTTTTCCTCTGTTTTTTGTCGAAAAGAACAGAAACAGAGGTCTATTTTTTGCTCTATTTTTCGTGCAAAATACAGAGGTTTCTTCTTCTCTTAACAGAAACATAGGTCTGTTTTTGTGCTCTATTTTTTTTGGTTCTGTTTTGGCAAAATAACAGAGGTTGTTTTGAAGCTCTGTTTTTGCAAAATAACAGAGGTTGTTTCGAAGCCCTGTTTTTGCAAAATAACAGAGGTTGCTTCTTCTCTTAACAAACTTTCTGTTTCTTTCAGGCCCCGTTTTGATTGCTTTTTTTTTTTTCAAATTATTGACTTATAGTCTTATAGATTAGAATTAATTGCATATTGACTTGATAATTTTTTTTTCCAATAAAACAGCGTTGAAATGACGTCATCCGATAGTAATAAATAAAATGATATAGCTTGAAATTATGCTATACAAGGCTCATCAAGATCCACAATTAAATGTGTGTTTTGTGAAAAAACATATAATGGTGGGATAACTCGTCACAAGCAACATTTGATAGGTAGATTTAAAAATATAGTACAATGTCCCCTTTGTCCACCCGAGGTTAGGGAGAAAGTAAAAGCGTTTGTTGATAAGAAAAATATGACAAGAACTCAAATGAATTTTGAAGCATCGATGAATCTAATTGATGAAGATGATGAAATGGATGAAGATGGTGAAATGAGACCTCCCCCCCCCCCCCCAAACTCATAAGGTATCTTGAAATAGTTCTAGTGGGTCATCCACGACGACACGTACAGTGACAAAAAGGTCCTCTCAATCTTTATTTCTCGGCAAAACAACAAGAAAAGGGAAAAGGTGAAGAAGGTCTAGGTTTAGAAGCCAAGAAGATTTTGAGAGACCGCGCCGTAAGTGCCTTTGCAGCATGGATGTATGATGCAGGGCTTCCTTTCAACTGTGGTAACTACAAAACTTTTGTTAAATTCATTGAGGCTGTAGGACAATATGTCCCAGGAATGAAGCCTCCTAGCTATCATGAAGTTAGAGTAACTCATCTTAAAAAAGAGGTGAAGAAGATAGACCAAATTATTGAGGAGCATAAAGTGGAATGGAACAAGTTTGGATGTTCCATTATGATGGATAAATGAACAGCACAGAATGGAACAATGATCATAAATGTGTTGGTGAACTCTCCAAGAGGGAGTGTTTTTCTTGAATCTCACGATGCTAGCAACTCTTCTACGGATGGAAGCAAAATGTACAGCTTGTTTAGAAAGACTATTGATAAAATTGGAAAGGAAAATGTTGTACAAATTGTTACAGATAATGCTAGTGAGAATGTTAGTGCGGGTAGGATGATGGAAGCTATGTATCCACACATTTATTGGACTCCATGTGCTGCCCATTGTATCAACTTGATGTTTGGTGACATATTCAAGGAAAACCCATATGCTTCAGGTAACTTTAATATAGTTATTTATACTTATGGGGAGAGAAAACCACCAATGGGCTATCTTTATGAGGCTATGGATAGAGCCAAAGAGACTATTGCAGCGTCATTTGAGGGAGATGTTAGAAAATATGAGAAAGTTTTTGAGATAATTGATATCAGGTAGGAGAATCAACTCCATCGACCTTTGCATGCAGCAGGCCATCTTCTGAACCCGAGATTATTTTACAAGAACACTAGAGATGAAAATTTGGCTTCGGAGGTGTGGATTGGATACCATGCATGTCTTGAGAAGTTGGTCCATAATTCAGTGACGATAGATCAAATAGGGGAGGAGTTTGGTAGGTACTCACAAGCAGAGGGCTTATTTGGTTTACAAGCGGCCATTAGAGCCAGAGACATAAGGTCGCCAGGTAACTAACTTTAATATAGATATCCTTATAACTTTAAATTAATTTATTTGATTTATACTTATTAACTTTTAAAATATTTTTCTATAGTTGAATGGTGGAAGCAATTTGGACATCAAACTCCAAACTTGCAAAAGTTTGCCATCAAAGTACTAAGCCTAACTTGTAGTGCATCTGGATGCGAGAGAAATTGGAGCGTATTTGAGCATGTAAGAAGTAGATTTATTATATTAATATATTTTATATTGTATTATTATTAGTATCGATTAATTAATCTAAACAACTTATGCGCAGATTCACTCCAAGAAAAGGAATAGGCTTGAGCTATCGCGTCTCAATGATCTAGTGTATATTAAATACAATAGAACATTGAGGCGACGTTATGAAGCTCGCGATACCATTGATCCAATTTTGTTGGACAACATTGACGAGGCAAATGAATGGTTAACTGGAGCCCCCCAAAATCATGAAGATGAACAAGTGTATGAAGGAGATGATCTTGATTGGGGTACTGTTTCTATGGCGGTTGGAGTTGAGGAGAATATCTATGGTCTCAGAGGGAGTTCTTCAAGTTACAAGGGAAAGGGAGTAGCAAGTTCAAGCCGGTCCCTAATTGATGAAAACTCCGAGAATGAAGAAGATGATAGCCAATATAATGCTAACATTCATGAAGTTGTAGAATTTGAAAATCTTGAAGAAGAATAGACGTTGCTTGTTTTATACTATTAGACTTTAGTTTATGAATCTACTATGAGTCTATGACTATCTATTGAGTCTTTAATTTTTGAATGATATATTTATTAATATATTATTATTATTGAGTTTTTAGTTATATGTATATAATATTTTATGTTTTTGTATAAATTGTCGCTTCACATCAAAAAGGCGAGCGCTTCGCTGCGCGCCTCTCACCTCAGTGAAGCGGGCTCTCGTCACTATTTGTCGCCGTACGCTATCCAAAATACTGGTCACGGCCAAAAATCCATTAAAGGTCGTGATGGCGTCGGACACCGTTGTCAGGCAAGCCAACACTAAATACTTAATTCATGTCTCATTTTAATATTTTTGAAATCATAGTTTTCCCCTCAATTAAATAGTAGAAGATGGAGTTTACAAAATACATAGTAATATCTTTAAAAACTCCAATACAGTGCAACCCATAATCATCACAAAATCCGGTGTCACAAGTGCATGAGCATTAACTAGGAATGTAAAATAAAATACAACAGCTGTCCGGAATACAAATTGGACAGGAAAAATATAAGTACTCTGAAGAAGACTCTGTTGGCTGCGGAGCGTCGTATAGAATGCAGCTCACCTAAGTCCCCTCCATAATCGCGCCTCTGCGCCTACAAGGTCGCTAAACATATGCGTACTAGCACAAAAATATACAGTAAGTGTAGCATGAGTACGTAAATCAACGCGAACCCAGTAAGTATCCCGTCTAACCTCGAAGAAGTAGCGACGAGGGGTCGACTCAGACACTTACTATAGGCTATAATTAATATACCAATGATATGATGAATTGTGGATTTTATGAGGCAATGGTAAACACAATAACATGAGGCAGGTAAATAATTCTCTTATTAATAGGGGATTTCAAAATTTATTTTCATCTTTTAACAATTTATATCTCCGGCCAATGAGGCCATATCAATTATCAATAATTCCAAAATAATCAATTAAGTCATGTGCAAATCATGCCGAGGTTGTACGGCCCGATCCAACATAATATTAAAACTGTGCATTGACAGAGGGTCGAATGGCGCGAACCATAGACTACCCGAACTTAAGCATAATAGTATCTACGCACGGACTCTCGTCACCTCGTGCGTACGTAGCCCCCATAAATAGGAGCACACCTTAATTTATTTCACCTATGGGGTAACTTTCCTCTTACAAGGTTAGAAAAGAGACTTATCTCGCTCTGAAACTCCATAACTGGCTCCCAAGCCCTTCCGACGACTCAAACCGATGCCCAACGCTCCAAAACTAGCCAAACAATGTGTAAACAAATGAAAATATACTCTAACACTCATAACAATTCAATTTACAACAAATTCCCAATTTCGCTCGGAAAGTCGATAAAATCACCCTCGGGCCCAGGTGCCCGGATTCCAAAATTTTTCGAAGATAAACACTACCCATAAAATTACAAACTCAAATATATAATTTATTCCCAATTCCATGTCCAATTTCGTGGTCAAAATTCAAAAATACCTAGTTCTAGATTTTTCTTCAAAATCCCAAATGTTCACTAATTTCTCATAATTTTCCAAGTAAAATTCTAGATATAATCCAAGTATTTAACTAGCAATAGGTGGGAATCACTTACCTTGACATAGATGATGAAGATGGAGCTCCAAAATCGCTCCTAGGTCGGCTCCCATGGAGGAAAATGAAATGAAAAGGGCCAAACTCTCGTTTAAAACAATCTGCCCAGATGTTGCCCTTCTTCTTAGCGTTCGCGTGACCAGTGTCGTATTCGCGAAGGCCTGTCCATGCACAGCACCGTGTTCGCGTTCGCGTTCAAGCTCTCGCATTCGCGGTAGCTAACTGCCCTCCTTCTTCGCATCCACGATCACTGCGTCCCGTTCGTGTAAGCTTGACCACACCTTGCCTTGCGTTCGCATTCGCGACCACACTTCCTTCACGTTCGCGAAGAAGGAAATGAGATACCAGAATCAACAGTTCCAAAACAGCTCCAAATGATCTGAAACTACCCCGAAATACACCCGAGGCCCCCGGGACCTCAACCAATCATACCAACCAGTCCCGTAACACATTACGAACTTGCTCGAGGCCTCAAATCGCATCGAATATCATCAAAATCACGAATCGTACCCCAATTCAAGCTTAAAAAACTTTAGAACTTCAAACTTCTACATTAGATGCTGGAACCTATCAAATCACGTCCGATTGACCTCAAATTTTGCACACATGTCACATTCGATATTACGGACCTACTCCAACTTCTGGAATAGAAATCCGACCCCGATATCAAAATGTCCACTCCCAGTAAAACTTCTCAAAAACCTTCAAATTCCTAACTTTCACCAAATGAACTCAAAATTACCTACGGACCTCCAAATCCACGTCCGGACGTGCTCCCAATAACAGAATCATCATACAGAGCTATTCCCAGGTTCGGAATCCCAAACGGACATTGATAATATTGAAATGCATTCAACTTAAATTTAAGAAATCTTTCTAAAAATGCCAACTTCCATAATAGGTGCCGAAACGTTCCCGGGTCATCCAAAATTCGACTCGGACATACGCCCAAGTCCAAAATCATCATACGAACCTGTTGGAACCTTCAAATCCTGATTCCAAGGTCATTTACTCAAAAATCACACCTTAGTCACTCTATCTAATTTAAAGCTTCCGAAATGAGAATTTTCTTTCCAAATCAACTCCGAACTTTCCGAAATTAAATTCCGACCACACGTACAAGTCGTAATGCCTAAAGTGAAGCTGCTCAGGGCCTCAAACTACTGAACGACACGCTAGAGCTCAAAATGACCGATCGGGTCATTACAAATCCGTGCTTGCGAATCACACAGTTTTCATGCATATTTCTGTGATATAGCCATTCCCCATTCATGTGGGGGATTGTTGGATTTTTAATCTTAGTTTAGCTTAAAAAAGGGTGAATGAGAAATTGAGGGAAAAATGAAAATTCGATTTTCCGTCCTTGATAAAGGAACATTGTCCCATATTGGAGGAGGAAAGCTCATTTGTTGAGTATATATATGATTACAATTCTTCTAGTTCTTAAAGAGTTGAGAAGAAGGCAAGCCTCGCGTCGTCGTCGTCGTTCGCTCGGCTTCATATTTGAATTTGGTCAAATGATCGATCGATTGATTAATTTTTTGGATCAAATTTATTTGTTAAATATTATTAATATTTAATCCAAATTGACCGTTTTTGTAACGGTAATTTAAATTTTCCCTCTGATTTTATTTTCCCATTTTATTTTTGCATAAATAGCCACAACCGTTTTACATGAACGGTCATCTTGAAGAGTTGCACCTCTTCATTTAAACCCAACCTGTTGGCTATATATAGAAGGTCATTTCTCAGATTTTTCTTACGAAATTTCTGAATTCTCCTCTTTCTTTTTTGCATTTTTTTCTTACAAAACAAACAACGTAAGTGTGATTTACACTGGGGTTTGAAGTAGCACTACACCAGTGTGTAATCCGTTCTATCCTGGGAGGAAATAATCCACAACCTCGGGTACTAGGAGGGGATTAAGTTCCTTAAATAAACATTGTGAATTCAATGGGCTTGGATTAAATTTTGTTTCTTCTACATTTCTATTTATACATTATTTTTCTTCTCTAGAATTATTTTACAAGTGCAGTATACTAATAATTTGAGTTGAAAAAATCGGGATTGGCTTTTCTTTTTACTGCTAGGTAGTACCGTTAGTTTTTAAATAAATTTTGTTAGTAAGACTAAAAGTGCTCTACTTTAGTAAACTTAAGGGATTAAAGATGCTCAGGGCAATATTTAAAGGATAAAAATGAACCTACTCTCAAAGATAAGGGATAACTTTAGCCAAAAACTCGCATGTCCTCTATAATTAGTTCATATCAGCGTTTAAAAAGGGGTCCATTAGTTTATGGCCCATTAACTATTTTATTTAGTTTTATGTAAAATATTCTACTTAAAAAAATACAAAAGATTTTCATAGAATTATTTTCTTCTATTCAAATTGCAAAGGATTTTATCGAGTCATTCCTTTCCAAACACATAAAAGGTTAGATAGACAAACGCTTGAACTAGACAACGATAATGCGACCGCACCTTCAAACCGACACAAGTGAACAAGTAAAAAAATAGAATGCTTGAGAGAATCATGCCGAAGGAATTCGACAAAATAATTCCGTAACTTCGGACAAGGGGTGCTCTCCTACTTTGACTTTGTTTATATACCCCATGCCAAAAATTAAAAGGTAACGAAAGGTGTATATTGTCAAATTAGTCCATACTTTAGATTGAAATTTTGACCAAATTAAATCCATGGTTATGATTGGTCTTCAATCTTTGGCAGATCTTTCAAAAGTCGTGCTTTCTTTTTGGATAACATGTTAACATCCTTGTGACATGTAAGTGGAGCTACTGGAATCCCTTCTTCTCTCAAGTTCGAGTCCTTTCTTTTTCTTATTTTTATTCTTCCTCTTCCTAAGTTTTCATGTCTCCGCTTTTTCTTTTTCTTTTTCTTTTTCTTTTTCATATCCTAAGCTAATATGTGCTCTTCGTGTGTCACGAGGAGTTGTCTTTAATATCAGCTCAAACGAAATTTGGGACAATTTTAAAAGGATATCAAAGATGGATATACAGGTAAATGCATCGATAATATAAATATATTTTTTATATAGATAAAATTTAAATTTGTGTTATATGTTAGTTATTTTTATCAGATTATTAATATAATAGTGCTCAAATGAAATAAAGGTCGATAGGGAGATAATTGCAAACATAAATGGTAGATGGAATACCAAATTTGGCAATTTGATCGAAGGAAATAAAAAGGAAGTTAAGAAATTTGTTCTTTCTTTACTTAGTTGGTTTGGCTAAAGAAATATACAAATGAAACTGAGAGAGGGAAATTCTTATTTTGGATCCATATGAGAAAATTAAGAGAGAGAAAAACTTAAAAAGTAGAAATCATTTCTCCTATGGACCTCACCAAAATTTACCTTTCTCGTGAGATTCTATAAATTCGTTTTCCTCCCTCCTTCCGCTCATTTGAATTCCTAACCAAATAACGAAAGAGAAATCCCAACTTTTTCTCATTATTCTTTTCTTCCCTCCTTGATACCAAGAACATGATGGTTGTTTCTAGTCCTTGCATAAGACACTAGTAAATTTTAGGTAAAATGGTCTTTCAATCACCTAAACTTGCAATGATGTTTTAAGCCGGTAAACAAACTTACGAATTTTCTATTTTGACATTTATACTTCACAATATAGTTACTAATAAACACTTCCGATTGAGCGTGTTCTACAATCGCCGTGACATGGATAACATGTCATATGCTTAGCTTGTTGTTGTTTGACACATGTAATTTGTGGGTCCTAACCTTTTCAGTTTATAAAATTCATTTTTTCTTTTTTCTTTCTCTTTCTTCTTCCGATGTTAAAACCAGTTCTACCATCACTAATACCATTCTACCGGACTACTCGCCAAAAAAAGCTCCTCATGTGCCATATTTCTTCTTCAAAGTATCAACTTATTTTTCTTTTATTATTTTTCTTAAAATCATTTCTAAGAGACTTCCAAAATTCATCACTTTCAGATCAAATCAAACTCCACCCATCCGACAACAGAAATCTATTTTCCATCTCCCCCAGCTTCACAAAGAAACCATCACTTTATCAGAGAGATATTTTTTACTTCAAATGGTTGGAGCTAATTGATTGATTCGAAGAAGAAGACCCAATAAATAGAAAAATTAAATTCTTTACTACCGATTTGACCCAATTTCAAATCTCAGAAAGCCGATTCTTTTTTCTCCGGCAACTTCTCCGGTGATTTGCTTCACATAAATTTGTGGGTTATCTTCTATATCTTTTTTCCTCCTCTCTAAATTCTTATACTCAGTAGAAGAATAAAACGCCATAAATTCGTTTGAAATAGAGAACAATAATAAAAAGAAATAAAGAGGAAAAATGGAGAGGGAAGATGGGTTTGGGACCCGAAAAATATAAGGATAAGAAACAAAAAGTAATGGGAGGAGAAAGGGATGGTGGGGCTGGGAAGAACTGAAGAAGTATTTGGGTTTGCCTTTTTATTTATTTATTCTTCTTTTATCTTTTTATTATTAATACATTCTTAATACTTTTTCTAACAAAACTAACATACTCACACGCCTTTTAAGCGTGAGTTGCATGTACTTTGACCATGTCAGATGTATTGACTCCACATAGGCATGGTCAAGGGTCAAAGACACTTATTAGTTATTCTTTTGTAAAGTATAAGTATCAAAATGGGAAACTCGTAAGTTTGTTTACCGGCTTTGAAAAATTATTGCAAGTTTAATTGGCTGGGAGGCCATTTTACCTAAATTTTACGAATGAGATGTGCAATTTGGTCTTTGAATTGATCTAATAAAGTCAAGATTTATCTGATTAAAAACTTCAATGTAACACTATCATAATTGTTATTCAAACATGTTATTTTCATACCAAGGACTAGGGATGTACATGGGTCGGGTTAGTTCAGATTTTCTAATTACCAAACCAAACTAATTGTATTGGGTTATTAAATCTAAATACCGAACCAAACCAACAATAGTCAGGTTTTTTAATCTCGGATTTTCAAGTTTTTTCATAAAATCTTCATAGCACAAAACATAAAATTTGTTCTCCAAATATTTCTATAATCCTAGTAAGACAGAACTATATAAGGTATTTTTTAATAAAATAACATAAATATGAGATGAGTCATGGCATTGTACTAAAATATTCAACAATAAAGATAATAAAATCACGTAAAATAAATATTATTAATAAGCCATAATAAAAACAAACATCATTTAAAATTATGACTAATAAGTACTACCACAATGTGGGATAATACTGGGTATGTTATTGTTGTTATTGTTGTTGTTGTTTTATTGTTGTTGTTGTTGTTGTTGTTGTTGTTGTTGTTGTTGTTGTATGACTAAGAAGTACTAGTATTATTTACATGACTAACAACTAAAAGAAAAATAAGTTATATATTTTGTTGATATCCAATTTTTCTCTCATATTTTTTCAAATAATATATATACTTTCAAAACATTATTTTTGCATCATTATTTAGCTTACAAATCTATACAAGAACTTTTTATAAATTTTCATAATTTTTAGAGGTTTAAAATTAATTTTCTTGCATTTAAATTACATAAATATTAAGTAATTATCCCTTTGAATTATTTGTGATGACTTAATTATACATAAATATTTAGTAATTATCCCTTTGAATTATTTGTGATGAATTAATCATCCAAAATTACTATTTTGTATCCTCATATATGTCTCATAATATTTTCACTTTATTTTATTTTATATATAATTACATTAGCATTTTAAAGCTATTTGCACAATCTTGCAATAATAGCCTATATTCATATACAAATGCTCCTTATTTATATTATTGGCGTCAAAATAGTATTTTTATATTTTTATAATTCTAAATCATTATTTTAAATCATCTTAGTACATAAAAATATTTTTATTCATTTACTAATTATTTTTATAAATTATTTTGATAAATTATGTGTGTTTAAAAGGTTGGCCCAATTTTTAAACCAATTTTCGGACTAAAAAATGGCCCAAGACCTTAGCCCAGTAACCCCAGTCCAAAGTCAAACAACCATTTTACAAGATCCGGTCGGTACCCGTTTTAATTAACCCACCCCGTTCATTTTAAATCCCAGCTGTTGATCTTTCAAGATCAACGACCCTCATTTATTCCCCTCATTTTAATTACCCACCCCAACCCTAATCCTCTCATTCTCTTTAACCTGACGCCCTAAAATTCTCTCTTCTCCTCTCCACAGAAACCCTAGCCGCCATCACAAATCTCTCCAAATTCGTCTCAACCATGGATTCTCTCCATGACTTCCTTACCTTTTGTGTGTTATCTCGTTATTTTCTACAAAACTATGGTATCACCTAGTAGTTGCCTAAACATGGCAAGTACTATCTCTCAGAATCCGGCCATTCAACTTCAATCGCTTGAATCTGGAAAGTATTTAGTCCAGATACATCATGACCAGGCTATATGGGTCCGATTAGCCAAGATTTTCGACCAATTTTCGATTTCTGTCAACTAGGGTTTACCTTCTTCTTTTTTCTAATCTGATTTTTATTGATTCTGCGTGTTATTACTTACTTATTTATATTTGATTTTACAGTGTTTCCTTGTTTACTTGTTCGATTTATGTCACTATATAAACCCCTCCCCATTCCCCTTTGAGAGAGAGCGGAATCGATATACTTTCACTAAAAATTAGAGCTTTGTTCTGTGATTCCCTCATTCTCTTATTCAATACTTTGTTTTTGGCCGGCTGAAAGCCAAGGCCACTGAGATTCTATTATTCGAACTTTCTCTTGGTGCGAGCATTGCCCAGGGTTCTTTTGAAGCTCTTGGGAACTTTGACACATTGAGATTATGGGTTATTGTGAAATTTTTGTTCTTTATTGTTGTCCGTTTAACTGGTAAGCCGCTTGACCTTTTGCAATTTTATTTTTTATGTGTCTCTGATTTGCATGTGCTCTCGCTTCTAAAATTTATGGCTTAATGCGTTTCTGGGCTACTTTATGCACAACTCTGTTAGTTTTACACTTGTTTTAAATCTCTTTAGCATTTAACTTCTCCTAATGTTGCTAGCTCTGAGATTGTCTATGTCTAACTTGGATAATCTGAACCCTCCTAAGCTCGTTTAGCTAGTGTATTGGGGGCCTGAATGTTCATGAATATGCTTACCTACTTTGTCCTGAATCTCTGTAATGAATGCCTCACATCTGTAATAACCTGTGTTAAGACCTTCACTATTAACTATCACTTGTTTCCCTGCTATTGTGTCACTCGGCATGCTCACTTGATCATATACTCCTTTAGTGATTGCTTGAGGTTTTAGAACAATTATCTCAACTTGTTTTCCCTACCATGTTTGAACTGTTTTGTTTCATGATATTAGGATGAATCCCTCGCATAACTTGGACCTTCTCTAGTTAATTAGTATAGTGTGTTAATACCTGAATGCCTACATTTGCTATTTGACATGAAGTTTACTCTGTTCTGAATCTTTGCAATGATAGTCTTGCATATGTAATGTGTTATAATCTGTGCTAAGACCTTTTCTATCAACTATGATCTACTCCCTCACAGCATGTTTCTGTTTTGCTTAGTCTTATATCCTTAATGACTATTTGAAACCTTTAGAATGGCCATCTTAGTTTGTGTTTCCATACCATGTTTGACATAATTAGGACCTTTAGGCTTCAAATCTCTAAGTCGGTGTCTTACTTAAACTTGTTTGGTATTATGCACCTATGTATGATAACTTTTGCCATTCCTGCAAACTTGTTTCTCCCTAGTGTGAGCACTGCTCGGGGTCCATTTGAGACTTTTGTGAACTCTGACACACTAGGGTTTGGGGTCTTTTAGCCACTTTCTCTACTACTGAGACCTGAACTACACCACTCAATTCCTTCTTCCTATTGTCTAATGAACATGTAAGCTGGTTGGTTTAAGTGATTTAATGCCTGGGTAATATGTTTGATCTATGGTTGTGTGATTTGGCTTTGAGCTCTTCTATGGATTCTGAGTTGTGCTGATGAATATGGTTCCTTGTCAAAAATATGGGTAGACCACGGGAGAATTGTTGAAGGACCACCAGTGTTGGGTATTTCTTTTGGGCATGTTGTGGGCCTACTGTCATTATTTGTATAATATTTGTAATCACATTCATTATTGGGCCTGTAATAACTTTGTAATAAACAATTGGGTGTTAGGAGAAACGGGGGATGGGTAAATTCTGATGTTTGCATGCAATTTTAGAAAACATGCCTATAGGATTCAATGATTCATCAACTATATATGCCATTCAATCTCTATGTGCACTGTAGAAATCGAGGCATTAAGAGAAGCACACACTCACACTACTTGTCTATTAGCAAAGCATGAGTTCAAATGCTTCAATTATCCCTGCTGCTACATGTTATTAGAGAACCTGCCCATAGGAAATAAATATCATTGAATTTTCCTTCAATTTGCATCGCTGCAGCATATCCACTAAAAATCATGCCTATAGGATTTTAATCATTTCATTCGCTATTGTATCGCATTGTTCGCCTAGAAAACATGTCTATAAGGTTAAAGTATAACAATAGAATTGGTTCTAATCGCCAATTGTTAGAGATCCTGCCTATAGAGTATTACTACTCGCCAAAAGTGTTAATTTTCTAAACGTTGTTTGCTGCTCGAAAAGCATGAATAATTATGGGCTTTCGTCCAATAGATTTCATTGTCACTTAGTGCGTAAATCACCTAGACACAACATTTATAGGTTAGATAACTTGAAATCTGCAATCTCAAATCAGCATGTAACAATCGTATAATTATTTGGAGATAAGCAGCGCCTAGCCTCTGAAACTTCTTGTATGTTTTAATGCATAGTCACAGAAAAATCATGTCTATAGGGCTTAAGGTTCTTAATTCTGAAACGGCCTAACATGAAAACATGTTTCGCGTGCATTTATTGCTTAAGTGTGGAGGCTAACTTGAGCCCTTAACTGCCCATATTTTAAGTCCAATATGTATTTTGTATGTCGCCTAGTTTTGACATTTCTTAGCCACCTAAGTAAGGTCTAGAACCACCCTAGTCGAGGTCCAATACCTCATGGACCATAGGAATGGGACGGGTAGTGCACGCATAGAGCACGACTTAGAATTGGATTAGCGCGCTTTAGGTAAACAACTTTAACATAGTAATCAGCTAGCAGGAGATGATAGTCTATGCCCGCTAAATAATATGAGTAACTCCCTATCTCAAGGGAGTTGCGAAGTATTATTTATGTTACACGGGGTGATCCTTTAGGCCAAAAAACTTAGGATCCCCATCCCCCTCTTTTATATGTTGTTATTAGATCCAAATAGTTGTATCCCTATATTCGTACTAAGTTCTGTACTAATCATGTTGTAATGAAATTCTTTGACCTTTACATTCGCTTTGTTTATTTGATCACTTAGCCTAATTATAATCTACATAATCTTAAGTTTGGCCAGGACCCACAGTTGTGGACCTCGAGGAGTGCCTAACACCTTCTCTTTGAGGTAATTTAAGCCCTTACCCGATCTTTGGTGACGTTGACTAGTCAAACAGAGTCATTTGCATAATAGGTGCCCTAACGCACCTTAAAAATCATTAAGTGGTGACTCTTCTCTTTTAATACCTATACTCCCACTAAAAAGAGTTGTCACAACGTCGAAAGCCCACTTTCGCGAGAAAACGGGGCACAACAGCATGACAACTCTGCTGGGAAAATACTTAGGCTCTTACCATAATGAACTTGGCTTATGTGGATTATTTTCTTTGTTATAACATGCACATCCTTTCTCTTCTCCACCTTTATTTGTTTAAATTTATTTTAACATGCACATCCCTTCCCCATTATTTGCTATGACTGCTATATCATGCCTCTCCCATCCCTACTCCCTTACTTGTTTTATTACATTCTTGCATATATTCCACGAACTAACTTCTTCCTTTGTCTTTCTTTCTTATGCTTTTCATGTTTTAACTTATTACCGTATTTGCTGCTTTTACATATTTATCATGCAAATACTTGGCAACGTGTTATTATCTCTGTATAAAGCATGCTCCACATCATACTCTACTCGTGCCAATTATCAACATAGCGGCACTAGATGAGTGTTTGCGCTCTTCCAGAATTACCCTTTTTAAATCGGAAAGGCTTATTTGTGGTAAACTAGTCGATCAGCGGTGCAGTCGACGGTCCCGTGCCTTTTCCTCTCAAGTTGTCCATTTGAGAGTACTAGTCTAGACCATTCTAGAAACCTTACACCACCATCAAATGTGCATGTATCATGTTAAAAGTTCGACGGGGTTTCCATAATCCCAATGGACACTACCATGTTATGTTCATTACTTGGAGAAAATGTGCCAATATGTTGATCATTATTGTGTAAATGGTCGAATTTGGAGGGGGAGAGGGCTAACTCTATTTGCTTGCACAAAATGAAGCACGAAGTCCCCAGGTTCGGCATGGTCCAAAACATCCCACCTCTTCTACTTGATTGGTGGAAAAATCTCGCGCCTTGCGATAAGAATCATGTGAGAAGGGTCCTTGGTAATCTGTCGTCCTTGCTAGATATCCGACCAAATAGGGTATTGATTGAGGCTGCTACCATATTCTGGGATGAGAAAAGGGTTGTCTTCCACCTTTGTGACATAGAAATGACTCCTCTCCTAGAAGAAATAGGAGGCTTCGCTAAGCTGCCATGGGATAGTCCAGGGTTATTAGTGCCAGAGAATCGCGCCCCTCGCGGTTTTCTAAAAATGCTAGGTTTCAAGAAAAATGATGAGTTGCTTTGTTTGAAGAAGTCATACATCCCATTTGAATTCCTTTATGAGCGTTACGGGCACAGTAAGTCATATCGTCTTCATCATGAGGAACTTGCCATTACCTCCTTAGGTTGGACGCACCGCCGAGTTTATGTATTCATCATTTGCTTCTTGGGTTTGTTGATATTTCTAATAAAAGGGGGAAGGATTCACACTCGTTTAGCTATGGTTGCAAGAACTTTAATGGAAGGAATCGAGGGAAAACCTACACCATCATCCCTATGATCCTAGCTGAACTGTACCGCGCTCTAGATCGATGCAAGCAGGGGTTCGGACATTTTGAAGGTTGTAATTTATTATTACAAGTCTGGTTATTGGAACACTTTCAGAGGGAAGAATACCGCCAAGATCTTCTGCGACGACCGTTGAATGACTACATAGCTTACCATCACCCAAAGAAAATGACATTCATCCCATATAGGTTTGCATAGCCCGGAGGTGTTGTAAGTTGGGTACGTTTCTTCAGCAATCTGACAGACAAGAAGGTACATTGGATGTTTGAGTGGTTTCCCAGCAGCGGGTTCATCATCAGGTCGAGGGATACTACTCATTTGGTATTGATCGGGTTACGAGAAATTTATCCTTATGCTCCTATAAGGGTAATGAGACAAGCAGGAAGAAAACATGTCATACCTCGGGTTTCCAACATGGTCCAGTACAATGCAGATTTCAAAAGGGACATCATTCCTTTAAAGTTTGAGGCACAACATATGTGGAGCCAGAAGGTCATTGTGGAAAGAGAGACTATCGAGCCAGACGGGTACCATGCTGGTCATGTGTATTTCTATCCATCATGGTTGGTAGATGATATAGCGGGAGACGTCAAGCCAGGGGTCAATTTGGAAAATAAGACCATTGATGATGATGCCGAGGCACATGTCAAGTATAGAAGGTGTCGCAAAAGGGTTTTTGAGTCTGAAGCTAGACATCTGGAACAACATAAAGTGGTCATGAAGGCAATTAATGAATGGAAGGAAATCACCACTAAGTCCACCGAGAGATTGGAATATTTGGAGCAAGGGTTGATGGAGTTTGAGGGAAAGATGAGGAAGAGGCTTTCAGATTGTTAGAACACGGATGGCAATGAAGGAGGGCATCTAGCAAAGTCTTACCTATTGTTGGATATGCGCGACCTGGGGAACCTGATTGACGGAATCAAGAGAGCCAAACATGGAGAAGGTCCCTCAGGGACCAAATAGATTTAGCAAATGATGTTCTTTACTATTTTCTAGCTTAGTTTAGATTTCGATTGTAATAAGGCTAAATGTCATTAGTAACTTCATTATTATTGTTGATTTAGTAAAAGTTTGGCTCGTTTTCACATTAATGAAATGACGCAATATTGGCATAAATTTTCTCCGAGTCTATGTGTCGCTTAGACCTACCTCGGGCACAATGAGGTCCCCAATTAGGACGCGAATTATTGCATGATTCTACAGAATATGTTTAAATACAACAAGCATTCTTTCAAATATCTCTACTGACTTGGTTACCTTTGTTTGTTTTTCTTTCTTTTGATTATTCCCATTCCCCAAGGTTAGTTTGTACATACTGGCATCATCTGTATATCACACTAGATCCAGAGGTCCTCCACCTCATCCTCCACCAAGTGATCTTAAAGATAGAAGCAAGCGGAAAGGAAAAATGGATGATTTTAGCGGTATCAGAAAAGACAATGCTACTATAGCAGAAAACGTTAAAACTTTAGATGGCCGAAGTATTCCGGCATAGAACGAACTGATCTTACGCCTGGAACAGAAAATCCTGGAGATACAAGGAGAACTTGAGCAGGTCTGAAACTTGGAAAATCTTTCCCTCACCCTAAACGTCCCTGATATCAACCAACAAAAACCAAATGCCCAAAACCCGGCACCACCCCAAAATATGCAGAACCAAAATCCACCATCGAATCCTCCCGCACCACATCAATACACCATAGCTCCTCAGAACCACAACCCTCTACCAGTACCTACTCCTCAACAACACCACCATCATCCGACTAAATACCCGCAAACCACCACTTATCACGCTCCCCAAAATGCGCCACAACCTACTCTTGATCCCCAAAACTCAACCAATGACCATCCTTATGCCCAGATTCCTGGAGTTCACCAAAGCAATCCCATATATGTGGAAACTTTATCCTACACCCCACAACAAACCCTATATATACCGAAATCAACCGAGAAGGACATGCTCATCAAGAACATGGCGGAAGAACTCAAGAAGCTCACTGGCAAAGTTCAGAGCGTCGAATATAGTAAGGGCATTGAAGGTATGAATTATGAGGACTTGTGCATTCAACTAGATGTAGAACTGTCGGAGGGTTACAAACCTCCCAAGTTCGAAATGTTCGATGGAACT
This sequence comes from Nicotiana tabacum, assembly GCF_000715075.1. Lineage (NCBI taxonomy): Eukaryota > Viridiplantae > Streptophyta > Magnoliopsida > Solanales > Solanaceae > Nicotiana > Nicotiana tabacum. The sequence continues at coordinate 74,573,524 of NC_134083.1, forward strand.
GGTGATCCGAAGGTACATCTAAGGACATATTGTGACAAACTTGTAGGAGTGGGCAAAGATGAACGAATCCGTATGAAGCTGCTCATGAGAAGCCTCACGGGAGATGCTTTATCTTGGTACATCAGTCAAAACCCGAAAAAGTGGGTTAATTGGGTGAGCATGGCGTCAGATTTCATGGATAGATTCAGGTTCAACACAAAAAATGCACCAGATGTTTTCTACATTCAAAATCTCAAGAAGAAACCAATAGAAACTTTCCGCGAGTATGCTACTCGATGGAGATCTGAAGCTGCAAAGGTAAGGCCAACGCTTGAAGAAGAATAAATGAATAAGTTATTTGTCAGAGCTCAAGACCCGAAGTACTATGAAAGGCTGATGGTTATTGAAAACCATAAATTCTCTGACATCATCAAGCTGGAGAAAGAATAGAAGAAGGAATTAAGAGTGGAATGGTGACAAATTTCGAAGCACTACAGGCCACAAATAAAGCTTTGCAGTCAGGAGGTATCTCTAAGAAGAAAGAAGTGGGTGTTATAATGGTGGCCCAGGGTCTTAAGTCTCCTCTCACATACCAAACACCTCCACCCACATACTAGCCCTCACCCCCAGATACCAACAACTTGCCACCACCTACCACGCCTATAACACCCAACTCACATATTATCACTCACCACCACTCGCCCGCCAAAATTACCAAAAACCAAGACCAAACTTCGAACGCAGACTACCCAGACAATACACTCCAATCACTGAACCCATAGACCAACTGTATGAGAGACTAAAGGTTGCTGGTTATGTCACTCCCATTCCCGCCATTTCTATGGAAAACTCTTCTCAGTGGATTAACCCAAAAAAGACATGTGCCTATCACTCAGGCATGAAGGGCCATACCATTGATGAGTGTCGCACTCTGAAAGACAAGATTCAGACATTGATCAACAACAAGGTCATACAGGCAAAAGAAGTCTTACCCAATGTTCGTAATAATCCTCTTCCGGATCATAGAGGTGAGGGAGTGAATGTGATAGAGATCGATGAGGAATGGGATCTGGAAGGGTCAATTGGACTCATTCGGGAGGGGGATGATCCTAAAACATCTCTAGTCACCCTCACGCCCATTGTGGTACAAACCCAAGCACCGCTTGAAGTTAAGGTAACCGTACCAACACCGTTTAAAGTTGAGGTAACCAAACCCTTCACTGTGATGGTACCACCCACGCCATCTTACAAGTCTGATGCTATACCATGGGATTATGTTGTAGAAGTGAGAAGGAAAGGAAAAGCAAAAATGAAAGAAACATGTACAACACAAGGCATGACCAGAACTAGCAGGGTTTATACACATGAGCACTTGGAGGAACAAGCAATGAAGCTGCATCTAAGCCGCATGTCATTGAAACTGGCCCTGATGACCTTTGGAGAAAAGTGCAAGCAAAAGAATACTCTGTGGTTGACCATTTGAACAAAACTCTGGCTCAGATATCTATCTTGTCACTGCTACAAAACTCTGAGACACACAGAAACCCTGATGAAGGTGCTAAATGAAGCCTATGTACCCACCAACATCACTAGTGGGGAAATGGCCAACATGGTTGGGCAGGTACTGGAAAGCCACCAAATCACCTTTCATGAAGACGAGCTACCACCAGAAAGACTAAGTCACAACAGGGTGCTACATATCACAATGCAATTTGAAGATAAATTCATCACCAGGGTCCTGATAGATGGGGGTTCGAGTCTCAATATATGTCCACTGACCACTCTAAAGAGATTGGGTAAAGGCCTGCATGAGATACGAGCATGAAGCATGAATGTAAAGGCGTTTGATGGATCTCAAAGATCCACAATCGGAGAAATCAACCTCAGCCTACAGATGGGCCTAACCTGGTTTGATGTTGAGTTTCAAGTGCTGAATATATCTGCTACCTATAATCTATTATTGGGACGACCCTAGATACATGCCGCTGCGGCAGTGGCCTCTACTCTGAATCAGGTCTTGAAGTTTGAATGGAACCACCAGCAGATGATCATCCACGGAGACGAAAGTAATCCAATTTATACCAATCATATTGTTTCGGTCATCGAGAATAGGAAGAAGCTAGGTAGAGAAACATACCATCGCATTGAGCGCATCAATGCAATTGAAAAGGACAAATGGTGGAGCAACATGATAGAAAGCATACTAATATGGATATGGTATGAACCTGGCAAGGGTCTCGGCAAGAACCTCCAAGGGATCACCAAACCGGCACATCCGAAGCATCATGGTACAACTTTCGGACTTGGGTACAATTATACTTGGCAAGAGTACCAGGATTGGTCACCACCATGGCGCGGTCCTTATTATCCGCTGGAACAACCGGTACCACATTTGCACCAGACATTTCATCAAGCTGACATGATATGGGAGTCTGAGGAATATGAAGAGCTGGCATAAGGAAGCTATTTCTGGATGACGAAGACATGGATTGCAGTGCGATAGTTGAGGAGGAGGAGGAAGACCTTACCATTCAGACCGTTGAAAAATGAGCTGCTCTCAAGAATTGGACTGCTGCACCATCCAGGCCCGTCAATGGGGAATGTACTGCTATAAAATGATATTGTTTGGCCTGAAGAATGCTGGAGCAACTTACATGAGAGCTATGACCACTATTTTCCACGATGTGATACACAAGGAAATAGAGGTGTATGTGGATGACGTCATCATCAAATCCAGAAAAGGCGCAGATCATATAGCATACTTGAAGAAATTCTTCGATCGGCTTCGAAGATACAATCTGAAATTGAATCACGCAAAGTGTGCCTTCGGAGTCCCCGCCGGAAAATTGCTAGGATTCATCGTCAGCCGACGAGGGATTGAATTGGACCCGTCAAAGGTCAAAGCTATCCAGGACTTGCCACCTCCGAAGAACAAGAAATATGTGATGAGTTTCTTAGGGCGTCTCAACTACATCAGCCATTTCATAGCACAATTAATTGTGATCTGTGAACCGATTTTCAAAATGTTGAAGAAAGATGTTGCAACAAGCTGGACTAAATAATGCCAGAAAGCCTTCGACAAAATCAAGGAGTATTTATCTAAACCACCTGTTCTGGTCCCACCGGAACCAGGGAAACCTTTGTTGCTTTATTTGTCCGTACTAGATGAGGCTTTTGGTTATGTTCTCGGACAACATGATGAGATGGGAAGAAAGGAGTAGGCCATATATTATATGAGTAAGAAATTCACACATTTGAAGCACGGTACTCTTTACTGGAGCGCACCTGCTGTGCTTTGACATGGATAGCTCAAACGTTAAGGCACTACTTCTGTGCCTGCACCACATATCTCATATCAAGGATGGATCCGCTGAAATACATCTTCCAGAAACCCATGCCTATGAGAACGTTAGCAAAATGGCAGATATTGATGAGTGAGTTCGACATCATTTATGTAACTCATAAGGCGGTCAAAGGGCAAGCGTTGGTGGATCATTTGGCAGAAAATCCTGTAGACGGAGAATACCAACCATTGAAAACATATTTTCCCGACGAGGAGGTATTGTTTGTGGGAGAAGATATCACCGAAGCATACGATGGTTGGAGAATGTTCTTCGATGGAGCTGCAAACTTCAAAGGAGTGGGTATCGGAGCTGTCTTAGTGTCAGAAACAGACCAATACTATCCGGTATCCGCAAAACTCAAGTTTCCATGTACCAACAATATGGAAGAATATGAGGCTTGCATCTTGGGACTCAGGTTAGCCATTGACATGAATGTTCAGAAATTGCTGGTGATTGGAGATTCCGACCTTTTGGTGCATCAGGTTTTAGGAGAATGGGATACAAAGAATACCAAAATATTGCCATATCTGTACTGTGTGCAAGAGCTGATCAAGAGGTTCACGAAGATAGAATTCAAACATGTTCTGAGGGTTTAGAATGAGTTCGCAGATGCATTGGCCACTTTATCTTCCATGATACAACACCCAGACAAGAATTTCATCGATCCTATCCCAATAGGAATTCATAAGAAGCCATATTATTGTGCTCATGTTGAAGATGAAAGTGATGGAAATCCATGGTTCCACGATATCAAAGAATACTTGGCAAAAGGAGAGTACCTGGAGCACGCAAATCATACTCAGAAACACACACTCCGAAGGTTAGCTAACCATTTCTTTCAAAACGGAGGAATTCTGTACAAAAGGACTCTTGACCTGGGGTTACTATGGTGTGTCGATGCCAAGGAAGCATTCAGATTGCTCGAGAAAATACATGCCAGAACTTGCGGGCCACCCATGAATGGTTTTGTCTTAGCCAAGAAAATACTAAGAGCATGGTATTTCTGGATGACTATGGAAACAGACTGCATCAAGTATGTACAAAAGTATCACCAATGCCAGATACATGCGGATATGATACGAGTGCCACCCAATGAACTCAATGCAACAAGTGCACCCTGGCCTTTCTCCGCTTGGGGCATGGGCGTCATCGGTCCGATTGAACCCGCTGCTTCAAATGGGCATAAAGTTATTCTAGTGGCCATAGACTATTTCACAAAATGAGTTGAAGTCGCATCTTACAAAGCTGTAACTAAGAAGGTCGCTGCAGATTTTGTTCGGGATCACATTATTTGTCGATTCGGAGTACCATAGTCAATCATCACCGACAATGCCGCTAATCTAAATAGTGATTTAATGAAGGCCATGTGTGAAACTTTCAAGATCAAGCATAAGAACTCCACAGCATACGGGCCGCAAATGAATGGAGTTGTAGAAGCCGCCAACAAAAACATCAGGAAGATATTGAGGAAAATGGTAGATAATTACAAACAATGGCACGAGAAGCTACCATTTACTCTGCTTGGATATCGTACCACGGTTTGCACATCAACCAGGGCAATTCCCTAGTTATTGGTCTACGATACAGAAGTGGTTATTCCTGCCGAAGTAGAAATCCCTTCTCTAAGAATCATACAAGAAGCTGAGCTCAGCGACGCAGAATGGGTACAAAGCCGCTTTGAACAATTGGACCTCATTGATGGAAAGAGAATGGATGTAGTATGCCACGGTCAACTCTACAAGAACAGAATGGCAAGCTCTTTCAACAAAAAGGTCAGACCAAGGCAATTCACACCGGGGCAGTTGGTACTAAAGCGAATTTTCCCGCATCAAGATGAAGCTAAAGGGAAATTTTTACCCAATTGGCAAGGTCCCTACATGGTTCATCGAGTATTAATAGGAGGAGCACTTATACTTGCAGAAATGGACGGAGAGATTTGGCCAAAACCTATCAACTCAGACGCAGTCAAGAGATACTATGTTTAGGATTGCTTACATTTCTTCATTTGATGTAACTGGACTACGCTTGACCTGATTCCCATTTAAGAGGGGATACGTAGGCAGCCCTGTGGGTTCGGTCACATCTTAATAAAATCTTCACTTTGACATGATCAGAAACTGAGGCAGAATTTTGAGGAGGACCCTCAAAATTCTAAAGCAAGTCCAGCCAACTTCATCATATGCGAAATAGCCAAAGTATTGTCAGAAGTATTGCGCTTAAACTAGGGCAGAATTTTGAGGGGGACCCTCAAAATTCTAAAGCAGAGAGGTCACAATGTCTCTAAAATATGTCACAGTCATCGGTTCATCTAAATTACTTGATATCGCATACTACTACATTTCAAATAACTATATTTATCAAATGCATGCATATGTTTTCGAAAACTTTATTTCTATGACAACCAGATGTTACCCAGGGTAACTCAAACAGAATCTCAAGGCAGGAGCAAAGATAGAGCAAGAAAAAGAAAGCACGAACCAACCTTCCCCACATAACTCACAATTTTTCTTTGGATGCAGGCACAATAAGACAATATTATCCGCAGATACATCAAGTCACTACCTTCATGACGACAAATTACCTAGTGCAAACACCTCCAGCTAAGAAATACTCTACTTTCACACTGCCTTCTCATCATTTGCATGAGGTTAAGCTCTACCTCCATCCTAGCATAACGCTAAGCATTGTCTTTCCCTGCATGAGACTAGGCATTGTCTCCTATTCTTGCATGGGGCTAAGCATTGCCTCCCTAATTGCATAAGGCTAAGCATTGGCTTTTCCTGCATGAGACTAAGCATTGTCTCCTCATTGCATGAGGCTAAACATTGCCTCCTTAATTACATAAGGCTAAGCACTGCCTTTCTTCGCATCGAGACTGAACATTGCCTCCCTAATTGCATAAGGCTAAGCAATGCCTTTTCCTCGCATAAGATTAAATACTATCTCCACTACGCTATCTCTTTATTCACCTAGGGCTAAGCGATAACCCTCATCTCACACAAGACTAAGTCTTGTCTTGTCTCGATCTCGCATATGACCAAGCATAATATCTTTGCATTTCATGGGCTGAAACATCGCCATTTTGTCCAAAGGCGTCATCATCCTCATAGCCGGGAGACACCATTCCATGGCTTGAGGATCTCTCAAAATTGCACTCCATTATTCAAAGGCGTCATAGTCCAGAGGCACCATCCTCATATCCTGAGGACACCATTTCATGGCCTACAAATCCCTTATCACACGCTTCATGGACCAGGACATCATGGTCTAAGGATATCATCCTCATTGTCCAAAGACAACCTTCATGGTCCAAAGGGAATTTATAACACGTTTAAATTCTTGCAATAACCTGTATATATTCACATGCGCCATGTTTTAAGTTTTGCAGGTAATCCAAGAGGTAACCGTTCTCCAAACGGGAGCAATCTTCGCTCCGGTTTCCGTTCACAACGTTCACATCCTGCAATTATTTCAAACATAACCGACTACCATCAATCCCCGCCTTTCACTCTATGACCATTCAGATATTTGTTCAGTGATATATCCGCAACATTTCAAATTCACATTCATAATTTCGCATAAATTCATCTAATACTATCCTACCCAAAAGAGCCCTTTTCCAAAAACATACGATCATTCTTATAACAACTCCCTCGGTTTCATTCGCCGTTGGATCCAGAACTACACACGGCCTGATTCCCGTAACACCAGGGATATGTAGGCAACTCAGGAACCAGGGTTCGGTCCCCATTTTTTCAAATCATATCATCCCTCATTCAATTCGACCAAAATTGGCCATCATTTTCTTTACCCGACAACTCTTTCATCATTCTCGGGTAAAGTGGGGGCAGTTGTAGATACCCAAGTTTGCCCTCATATTTTTTCAAATAATATATATACTTTCAAAATATTATTTTTGCATCATTATTTAGCTTATAAATCTATACAAGCACTTTTTATAATTTTTCATAATTTTTAGAGCTTTAAAATTAATTTGTTTGCATTTAAATTACATAAATATTTAGTAATTATCCCTTTGAATTATTTGTGATGAATTAATCATCCAAAATTACTATTTTGTATCCTCATATATGTCTCATAATATTTTCACTTTATTTTATTTTATATATAATTACATTAGCATTTTAAAGCTATTTGCACAATCTTGCAATAATAGCCTATATTCATATACAAATACTCCTTATTTATATTATTGGTGTAAAAAGAGCATTTGTATAATGCTAAATTATTATTTTAAATCATTTTAGTATATAAAAATATTTTTATTCATTTACTAATTATTTTTATAAATTATTTTGATAAATTATGTATGTATAAAAGGCTGGCCCAATTTTTAAACCAATTTTCGGACTAAAAAATGGCCAAACACCTTAGCCCAGTAACCCCATCCCAAAGTCAAACGACCCCTTTACAAGACCTGGTCGGTATCCATTTTAATTAACCTGCCACGTTCATTTTAAATCCCGGTCGTTGATCTTGAAAGATCAACGACCCTCATTTATTCCCCTCATTTTAATTACCCACCCCAACACTAATCCTCTCATTCTCTTTAACCCGACGCCCTAAAATTCTCTCTTCTCCTCTCCACAGAAACCCTGGCCGCCCTCTCAAATCTCTCCAAATTCGTCTCAACTATGGATTCTCTCCATGATTTCCTTACCTTTTGTGTGTGATCTTGTTATTTTCTACAAAACTATGGTATCACCTAGTACTTGCCTAAACATGGCAAGTACTATCTCTCAGAATCTGGCCATTCAACTTCAATCGCTTGAATCTGGACAGTATTTAGTCCATATACATCATGACCAGGCTATATGGGTCCGATTAGCTAAGATTTTCGACCAATTTTCGATTTCTGTCAACTAGGGTTTACCTTTTTTTTTCTAATCTAATTTTTGTTGATTCTGCATGTTATTACTTCCTTATTTATGTTTGATTTTACAGTGTTTCCTTGTTCGATTTATGTCACTATATAAACCCCTCCCCATTCCCCTTTGAGAGAGAGCGGAATCGATATACTTTCACTAAAAATTAGAGCTTTGTTCTGTGATTCTCTCATTCTCTTATTCTGTACTTTGTTTTTGGCCGGCTGAAAGCCAAGGCCACTGAGATTCTATTATTCGAACTTTCTCTTGGTGCGAGCATTGCCCAGGGTTCTTTTGAAGCTCTTGGGAACTTTGACACATTGAGATTATGGGTTCTTGCGAAATTTTTGTTCTTTATTGTTGTCCGTTTAACTGGTAAGTCGCTTGACCTTTTGCAATTTCATTTTTTATGTGTCTCTGATTTGCATGTGCTCTCGCTTCTGAAATTTATGGCTTAATGCGTTTCTGGGCTACTTTATGCGTTTCTCCCCTAACTCTTTCAATATGTGGCTGCTTATGTGCTAGTTGAAGTCCTGCTGAACCTGCTTCTAAGTCCTGTGATCTGCTTGATTTGCTGCTCTATATGTTCAACTTTGCTATGTCTACTTTAAGCTATAAGTGCATTTCCTCAACTTCTGTCCCTTAACCGTTGTCCATTCTCTCTCATTTGTTACCTATGTTATTCTGAACCTATCATTCTTGGCCGACTGAAAGCCAAGGTCACCAAGGCTCTTGCTACTGACCTCCCTAGTGTGAGAACTGCTCGAGGTCCATTTGAGACTCTTGTGAACTCTGGCACACTAGGGTTTGGGGTCTTTTAGCCACTTTCTCTACTACTGAGACCTGAACTACCCCACTCAATTCTTTCTTCCTATTGTCTAATGAACATGTAAGCTGGTTGGTTTAAGTGATTTAATGCCTGGGTAATATGGTTGTGTGATTTGGTTTTGAGCTCTTCTATAGATTTTGAGTTGTGCTGATGAATATGGTTTCTTGTTGAAAATCTGGGTATACCACAGGAGAATTGTTGAAGGCCCAGCAGTGCTGGGTATTTCTTTTGGGCCTGCTGTGGGCTTGCTGTCATTATTTGTATAATATTTGTAATCATATTCATTATTGGGCCTGTAATAACTTTGTAATAAACAATTGGGATGTTAGTAAAAATGAGGGATGGGTAAATTCTGATATTTTCATGCAAGGGTAGAAAATATGCCTATAGGATTCAATGATTCATCTGCTATATATGCCATTCAATCTCTATGTGCACTGTAGAAATCATGGCATTAAGAGAAGCACACACTCACACTACTTGTCTACTAGCAAATCATGAGTTCAAATGCTTCAATTATCCCTGCTGCTACATGTTATTAGAGAACCTGCCCATGGGAAATAAATATCATTGAATTTTCCTTCAATTTGCATCGTTGCAGCATATCCACTAGAAATCATGCCTATAGGATTTTAATCATTTCATTCGCTATTGTATCGCTTTGTTCACCTAGAAAATATGCCTATAAGGTTAAAGTATAACAATAAAATTGGTTCCAATCGCCAATTGTTAGAGATCCTGCCTATAGGGTATTACTACTCGCCAAAAGTGTTAATTTTCTAAACGTTGTTTGCTGCTCGAAAAGCATGAATAATTCTGGGCTTTCCCCCAATAGATTTCATTGTCACTTAGTGCGTAAATCACCTAGACACAGCATCTATAGGTTAAATAACTGGAAATCTGCAATCTCAAATCAGCATGCAATAATTGTATAATTATTTGGAGATAAGTAACGCCTAGCCTCTGAAACCGCTTGTATTTTTAATGCATAGTCACATAGAAATCATGTCTATAGGGCTTAAGGTTCTTAATTCTGAAATGGCCTAACATGAAAACCTATTTCGTGTGCATTTGTTGCTTAAGTGTGGAGGCTAACTTGAGCCCTTAACTGCCCATATTTGAAGTCCAATATGTGTTTTGTATGTCGCCTAGTTTTGACATTTCTGAGCCACCTAAGTAAGGTCTAGAACCACCCTAGTCGAGGTCCAATACCTCCTGGACCATAGGAATGGGATGAGCAGTGCACGCATAGAGCACGACTTAGAATTGAATTAGCGCTTCAGGTAAACAACTTTAACATAGTAATCGGGTAGTAGGAGATGATAGTCTATGCATGCTGAATAATATGAGTAACTCTCTATCTCAAGGGAGTTACGAAGTATTATTTATGTTGTACTGGGTGATCCTTTAGGCTAAAAAACTTAGGACCCCCCTCCTTTTATATATTGTTATTAGATCCAAATAGTTGTGTCCCTATATTCGTACTAAGATCTGTACTAATCATGTTGTAATGAAATTCTTTGACCTTTACATTCGCTTTGTTTATTTGATCACTTAGCCTAATTGTAATCCACATAATCTTAAGTTCGACCGGGACTCACAGTTATGGATCTCGAAGAGTGCCTAACACCTTGTTATGGATCTCGAAGAGTGCCTAACACCTTCTCTTTGAGGTAATTTGAGCTCTTACCCGATCTTTGGTAACGCTGACTAGTCAAACAGAGTCATTTGCATAATAGGTGCCCTAACGCACCTTAAAAACTGTTAGGTGGCGACTCTTCTCTTTTAATACCTATCCTCCCACTCAAAAGAGTTGTCACAACGTCGAAAGCCCGCTTTCGCGAGAAAACGGGACGCGGCACATTTTATCTAAACTAATGAAAAAACTAAAAAATAGATATCCAACACTATTTTCATTCATAGTACAATTGAATTGAATGTCTTTTATTAGCATTAGTATTGATTTGATTTTGGTTTAGGATTTATTTGAGTTACTAACATTTATGGACTATAAAACTTATTAGAGCATCCAAAAATTATAAGCCCAAACTTGAATAATACGTTAAAAGATAAAACTATGAAAAAACTTAAGAAATATTTATAAACTACACTACCATAAATATTTTTATGTATTAAATATATTTAAAACTTCTATACATATAATGTTGGGTTGGTTTGGTTTCGGTTTGACTTTTTTTAGTTAAAACCATACCAAGCCAAATATGGTCGGGTTTTTTTTTCTCCAACACCAAACCATAGTCGGATTTTTTTTCTCGAATGGACTCGGATTATCGAGTTGATGCGGTTTGTCGGTTTCATTTGCAGGACAAATGAAAAGTGCCATGAACAACCAGAAAGAATAATCATTAGATAAGCGAATAAACAAATCAACCAATGATAATTAATCCTAATTTTCTTAAATTTTCGTCCTCCACAGTATCGATCCCCTTTAATCTTCATATCCTAAAATCAGTAATACCCTATCCTCCACCTTTTTAATACCCTGTTTACTTTTATAATTTACCCTTCTTTGGTACAAATTAGCATGTGTGGACTGAAAAACTCAAATTTGAGGACTGAATATCCTTTTTCGCCCCAGTGTAACTATAAAACTCAAATTTTACGACTGAATATAATTTCACTTGCCACAGTGTAACTATGAAACTCAAATTTGAGGACCGAATATCCTTTTTCGCCAGATTGAGGACTAAATTGAAATGTCAGAAAATCTAGGGACGAAACTGAACCAACGGTCGAACGTTACCGAACCTTTTGGAGAATATGACTCATTATTATACCATAGATCCGCTTATCTTCAACGGTCGAATTTTTCATATTTTAACGGCTACTCTCCTTTCTCTCTCTTAGCTACATTTGAATCGAAAAAAAAAATTCAACATCCTTTAGTCAGCTTCCAGAGCAAAAACATCTCATCTTTCGATTCCAAATCGCAAAACCACTGTTTGTTTCAGGCACTTTCCTTCATCTACCATAAATTTCCAACAACTTTTCTGTTTTTCCAATGTATTAATTTATAGGGAGAGTACGTAAATCGATGCCTAAAGCATGGTTTTTTTGTTTTATTTTTTTTAAATGTTTCCCTTGGGGATATTGAGTATTCGTATAATCAAACAAACTAGTTGAAGATTGAGGCGTAGCTGTAGCTTTGGTTGTATATGTTAGATTGGTATTTCAAAGGGATATATTAATTAACCTTTCAATATCTTTTTGTGTTGGTTTTAGCATAGAGATTTAGGGTTTATTAAAGGGATTTATCCTGGTTAATTATTTTGAAGTTTTCTAGCAGAGAATTGGTTATTGAGCAGTAATGAGGATTATTAAGATTTACTTCTATTACTGAAATTTGTGTTTGCGTTCAATTGTTACTGTTGCCTTCCATTGAAATTGCTCTCATGGTGTTTGTTTTTATGCTACACTGATCTAATTAAGATTTAATCTTTGTTAACAGATCCATTATCTTTAAGATGCCAGCTACTCAAAGTGATACAATTCAGCAAATGGAAACTACATGTGGATCACTGTTATATGAACTGCAGGTGGTTATCATGGATTTGCCACTATATCATCCTATCTCAATGCTAATCTTAAATTTCTAACATTTGTCCTTTTCTCCTCTCTTTAAAGATAATATGGGATGAAGTTGGGGAATCTGACACTGAAAGAGACAAATTGCTGTATGAGCTCGAACGAGAATGTCTAGAAGTATATAGAAGAAAAGTGGACCAAGCAAACAAGAGTAGGGCTCAATTAAGGCAGGCAATTGCTGATTCCGAAGCAGAGCTTGCAGCTATCTGTTCTGCAGTGGGCGAGCGACCGGTGCATATTAGGCAGGTCAGAAACAAAATGACATACAAGATGTTATTGTTTGGCAAATCTCTGACATGTTACTTTTTTGTGTATCCTGTTCATGTTGACTTAGAACTGGATTTACATGTTGATTTAGTTTCACAAGATCATTAATGGATTTTTACAATTAATCTTGTGCTCAGTCTGATCAGAACTTAGGTGGTCTGAAGGCAGAACTTAGAACCATTCTTCCAGAATTGGACGAGATGCGCAAGAGGAAATCTGATAGAAAGAATCAATTCATTGAAGTTATAGAGCAGATACAGAAGATGAGGGATGAAATTTTTATGCCCACTGGTTGTACTACTAGTGTGGTAGTAGATGAAAGTGATTTATCATTAAGAAAGCTAGAAGAATTACATGCAGAGCTACAGGCACTTCAAAAAGAGAAGGTCAATATTCTGCTGCACCCTAATCAGCTGTTCAAAATCCCCACAAACCCCAATCAAAATGGAAGTAAGAACTTAATATTTGACTGATCTTTATTATCCTTTTTGCGACAGAGTGAACGCTTAAAACAGGTTTTGGACCACCTAAGTGCTTTGAACTCACTATGCCTGGTTCTTGGTATGGATTTCAAGCATACTGTCAACGAGGTTCATCCAAGTCTAGGGGAATCTGAAGGAACAAAGAATATAAGTAATGATACCATCCAACATTTAGCTGCTGCAATAGGAAGACTACGAGAGGTTAAGTTGCAAAGGATGCAAAGGGTAAGCAGATGATTAAATTGTTTCAAAGTAACTTTTTTTTCCCAGTATGTAGACGTTGTTGACCTTCTGATTGTCGTAGCTGCAAGATCTTGCATCTTCCATGTTGGAACTATGGAATTTGATGGACACACCAATTGAAGAGCAACAGACGTTTCAAAATGTTACTTGTAAGATAGCTGCCTCAGAACATGAGATAACAGAGCCAAATATACTGTCGGTGGAATTCATTAATTATGTAAGTTATAGTAACTGTAGAATTAGATGAACTATTTGTCCTCATCCACTGTGAAACCAGTCCTTTGCCTACTGAGAGTGAACTAAACTTGATATTTTACTATGAAGGTTGAGGGAGAAGTGTCCCGCTTGGAAGAGTTGAAAGCAAGCAAAATGAAAGAGCTTGTTTTAAAGAAGAGGTCCGAGCTAGAAGAGTTCTGCAGAAGAACTCACTTGGTTGCTGATTCAGATAATGCGATGGATGTAGCTATTGAAGCTATTGAATCTGGTATTTATCTTGTGATCAAGAAAGCAAACCTAGTCTAACACCTATGGACTTTTTATGTGATTGACGTTAAGATCATTTGTCTTTTTCTTTCTCTTTAAAAGGAGTTGTTGATGCTGCTTCTATCCTTGAGCAAATTGAGCTCCAAATAGCTCAAGTTAAAGAGGAAGCTTTCAGTAGAAAAGAAATATTAGAGAAAATGGAGAAATGGATAGCTGCATGCGAGGAGGAGTGTTGGCTTGAAGAGTATAACAGGGTTAGTTTGCTTTTGACTTGCATTGACATGTACAACTATATACATAATTACTTAACGATCTCCTTTAATTCTTGCCTAGGATGACAATCGCTACAATGCTGGACGAGGTGCCCACCTTACTCTAAAGCGTGCTGAGAAAGCTCGTGCTTTAGTCAATAAGCTTCCAGGTATCAGTTACTTCTTGATTGTCTGCAGTCCCTTTTGTTTTGATAGCCTCATTTCTTATCTGAAATTCTTATTTTCTCATAGATGATCCAGTGATGATATTTCGTGTTTAGAAAAGATAAAGTTAGAATTGTTATCTAAGCTTACTGTTATTGATAAGCTTCCAGGTGTAAGTTACTTCTTGACAGTTTGTATCCCCTATTGTTTGGGGAGCCTCATTTCTATCTAAACTTGTTAATGTTCTCTACCATAGATCTGGTGATGAAATGTCAGTCTTGAGAATTACTTCCTGATAATGATCTCTGAACTTCTAATGTTGTTGAACAGCAATGGTCGATGCTTTGGCATCAAAAACAAAAGCATGGGAAAATGAGAGGGGTGTAGAATTCACATATGACGGAGTATGTACTCTCCACTTTTGTCTTCTAAAATAAGTCAGTTTTCTGGTATAAGTTACACAGACTTGAGCTCAATGTCACTCAAGTTTTTGATTTATTTCCTGCTAGATCCGTCTTCTCGCTATGCTTGAAGAGTATAACATCTTACGGCAAGAAAAGGAGCAAGAACGTAAAAGAGAACGTGTACGAACTACGAACTCTCAATTGGCTTTTTGTTGATCCTAAATGACTGCTTATCATTAAGAGTCATTACTAAAACCTCCACCAAATATTATCTTATCTCAGGACCAGAAGAAACTTCAAGGACAGTTAATGGCAGAACATGAGGCTATCTATGGCTCAAAGCCCAGTCCTATGAAGAACCAAAGTGCAAAAAAGGGTCGTAGAATGTCCTGCAGTGGTGCAACCAATAGAAGGCTTTCTGTTGGAGGAACAATGCTCCAAACTCCGAAGCCTGAACTGCTTCATTCGACCAAAGCGACTCCAAACACACATCAAGCAAAGAAATCTGATCTCTTTCATCAAAAAGATCAATTTAATCATTCCACCAATGATGGATTGACAGCTTTATCAGGAGGTAATCTTCTTACATTTTTAATCTCCTTAATAACCCTTGATTAACTTGGTGGAACTGTGGTAATTAAGCCCGAGAAAGGTATGACTTTTTTGGGCGTTCCTGATTTATGTTATTTTTGTGAGATGTATATTAAAAAATTCTAAATGCAAAGGTCCTTTCTCAATCTAACGCCTTCTTCGTGTAGGGAGGAAAACTTTGGATCTTGCTGGACTTCCTTCAAAAAAACAGTCCATAAATGGTTGTGAAATAGAAAAAACTATGACACGGAAACCTTTCTCACCCATTTCTTCCACTGATTCATGCAAGTCCAATGCAACTAACATTTTGGAAGATATGAATAGAAAGCATAATGACATGGCAACTAAGACGACGCTTCCTGGTAGCCATATCCCATTTTCTACTCCAGTTAAGACACTTTATACCACAGAAGAAGAGAACAGAACTCCTATAGCAATGCCACCAATTCCTGTGCCTTCTACTCCATCAACTGTGTCTGCACCTATGCAGACGGCTATAACACCGGCTCATAATGTTGCTGTTCCTTACAATTATTCCAAGCCTGTTGAGGAGATTCCTGAAGAGATTGAGTATTCATTTGAGGAGAGGAGGGCTGGATTTGTTCTTCCAAGAACACAGCTGAAGACTGTATCACTGGTTTGACACCAACCAGAATTCATTATCAACTAATGCTTTTAATTATTGTTTGGTAGTTAGTAGTCAATTCATATTGGTTAAAAAGTCAATTCATATTGGCTTCTTTAACGTGTACATAGTCTTATGAATATTGGACGTGCACTATTGGATTTTATAATATTTTTCTCCCTGATAAGCAGTGGAAGCTTCACTTTCAAATTGGGAATGTGTGCTCACTGAGGTCCCCAGAATATGTTCTTTTCCTTATCACCAACATATCCAAAAAGAAAATGTGCTGCACATCATTTATAGTGAATACTTTCTGGACTTAATGCCAAGTTGACCAATTATAGTGGCTCATAGTTCCTGTATTCTTGGAATATCCTGCAATTTGACTTCTTTAGATCTGCCAACCAATTTGGTCAGGACACCACCATTATCCAGAAAAAAAAAAAAGTAATCTGCATTCTGACTTTCAACATTGAAATTAGTGCTAGGATAAAGCTCCATAATAAGGACATCCACAGTCTTTAGATCTGCCTTTTCCTGCTTTAACAAGGATAAAAACTTCACAGTGGCAGTATAATTTATCAAAAATAAAGGGTGTCAATATATTTGGAATGGTCAACATTAATTCACCTAAAAAGACCTGCCTTTTTAGATCTGCCTTTTCTGCTTTAACAAGGATAAAAACTTCACAGTGGCAGTATAATTTATCAAAAATAAAGGGTGTCAATATATTTGGAATGGTCAACATTATAATTCACCTAAAAAGACAAAGACCGGGTCTGAGATTGGAAAATTTGTATTGCTCCAACGTTAACTTTACAGCTTTAAATAATTAAACAAACCGCAATTTAAAAGTGAACGGAATTTTCTTTCCCAATTTTTTTTTAAAATATTACATTCAATTCACTTAACTTTGCTATTTTTAAAAGCTTCATATATTAAATTCAATTCACTTAACTTTGCCATTTTTAAAAGCTTCGTATATTAAATTTCCAAAACTGACGTCAAACCATTTACTTGATCCAAATTAATGCTACTTTAAATTTTGCAATAGTATTGCTTATTTTACCCATATTTTAATTAAATTTCAAAATATTTTTCGTCCTTCACCTTTTTCCTTGCAAAAACCCTAATTCCACCAACTCCTCAAAGAAATTGTGAAAGCACAATTAATTTACACATTTTCTTTCTATTTTCATAAAAATAGTTTCTTATTTTAAGCTGTCTGTACTTTCCTCTGCAGTAGCAGAGTTTATGCCACAGTTCAGAATATCAGTAGTCATTAGATTTCCACTGCAGAAATTTGACGGAGTCAGATTATTATCTTTTTGTAGACAAAACTGATCCTAGCATTTGCGGATTCTTGGTACTCACTTGTTATATATAGCATTTGGAAAAAAGATTGTATTTTTATTCTCTTGTAATTCTGAGGTTTTGAGTTATTGAAAAAAAAATTGATCTTTAGTTGTTTTGGGGGACTTAAAAGTCATTTTGGAGTTTTCAGGGGTTTAAGGGTTTTTTGGTTATTTACTAAGTAGTGTACTAGTGTGGAGTATATGAATGAAGGAGAAAGGAGGAGTTGGTAATTCTGAAGCTCCTGAAAGCTACAGAGTGGCCCTAAAAGTATTACTTAATAATGAGTTTAGTGGATCAGTTGTAGCAGCCACAGTAGCAACACCAGTGAGTGTGGCAGCTACTTCAACAGAAGAGAAGAAGAAGAAAAGGGAAGACCTAGGAAGTATGGACCAGATGGTAAAGTGGCCGCGGTCGCATTGTCACCAATGCCAATATCAGCTTCAATTCCTCTTACTGGAGATTTTTCACCTTGGAAAAACAATGGAAGTCACCCCGTTGATTCTCTTAAGAAGAAGAACAAGTTTGAGGTCGAAACTCCAGGTAACATTTTCTCCCAACTTGTGTCTGACTGAGGCGTAGTTGTTTTATTGTTTAGAATTTGAATGGAATTTTGATAGTGATGATCGGTTAATCGGATTTAGAATTTTCTAAACGTTGGCTCATGCTGTTGAATATTTATTTGTGATTATTGATTAATGATGTTTCACAGTATGGGGCTGGATCTAGTGGTGTGGATATGTTTGCTCTATTTCTGTTTGTTTCTGTTTTGTTTATTGGATTGTGTTGTTGTAAGTATTTACTAACTTAGAGTTAGACTGGGTCCACATTATCAGGAAGGATCTTTGATGGCATTTATGATGTTGAAGAAGATAGTGAAAGGGGAGAATATTTTCTTGCATCTAAAGCTGCTAGTTTTCTTCTTCTTCTTCTTTTTTTTTTTTTTTTGGGGGGGGGGGGGGGGGGTGTAGAAACAGTTTCATGCATTGAGCAAATAGAGTTGGACCACTTGCTGTTTTGTCTTCTAAACTGAAATCACCACGCATGTCTATCTTCAGACAATAATTTTTAAACAAATAACCAAGTGCATACAGTGAAGAAGCTGATAATTTTTAAAAAGGCAGGAAAGTGACGGAATTTGTATTGTTCTGACCCATGAGACGTATTATAGACATGGTATATTGATATTTTTTCATGACAGACGAAATACTGAACTTGGAATCAGTTTATTCAGTTATAATTATAGAAGTAATTATACAAGCTAATGATACTATAAAACTCAGATGGAGTAATATTCTTTTACCGTCTCACTGATCGTTTATTCTTTTCGATTTCAACAAGATTAAAGTTTATTTCTAGCGGCAATGCGTTAAGATAGTTTACTCTCTCAGAGTGATAAAAAGGTTATCATCATTATGCAAAATTTATAGATATGTCCTCATGAATAAATGCAAGCGAGTAACAAAACTCAGTTGATTATGCTTTATATCAAATTCTGGAACTAGAATACAAATCTACGCATAGATATTTTATCAGTAGATGTAACTCTCTTATTGAAACTATATCAATAGATGTAATATAGTTGTCATATATAACCATGCTAGAGATGAAAGGCCTAAGTGAGTCTATTAGTACAGAGGTGGATCCAGAATTTGAAGTTTATGAGTTCCTACAGCCACCTCAAATTAATATATTATAATAACCGGACTAAGGAAAGAGTACCGATATTCAACATATATATTTAAAAGAGTAACAAACTACTTAAATACAACATAAGCACCGATATTTGGTTCTTTTTATAGTTTGACTTTTAGTCATTTGTTATGTTTTGCTTATCAAAGTTAAGAACACACACACACAAAAAAGAAAAACAGAATAAAGTGTAGATGTAGGACTGAGGAGTGTTTTGTAAAGTTTTGTGGAAAAAAAGGAAAAAACAAAGGGTTGTAGATTGTCTTTGAGGAGATTCGAACTCACATAAGTGGGCAACAAGAATGAGACGAACTTGGGCACCAAATCTTACCACAGAACTAGCAGCACATTTTTGAATTGGGTTCCCATCTAAATGTTATTATAATATCAACGGATTTCTTAATACAAATACGGAACCTGAACCGTTATGAAACTTTATTGCTTATGGTTTTCTCCAATTTCCCGTGGAAACTGGTTAAATTTGGTCTCTATGTGTTCTGCGGTCAAAATAATACTATCTTATTATTACCTTATAAAAAAAATACTATCTAATTATTACCTTACCTTATAAAAAAATATAATTATAACTTCAAATTCTGGATCCACCTCTGTACTAATAGACTCACTTAGGCCTTTCATCTCTAGCATGGTTATATATGACAACTATATTACATCTATTGATATAGTTTCAATAAGAGAGTTACATCTACTGATAAAATATCTTTTAGTCATTTGTTATGTTTTGCTTATCAAAGTTAAGAACACACACACAAAAAAGAAAAACAGAATAAAGTGTAGATGTAGGACTGAGGAGTGTTTTGTAAAGTTTTGTGGAAAAAAAGGAAAAAACAAAGGGAAAAGTAGATTGTCCTTGAGGAGATTCGAACTCACATA
This sequence comes from Nicotiana tabacum, assembly GCF_000715075.1. NCBI lineage: Eukaryota > Viridiplantae > Streptophyta > Magnoliopsida > Solanales > Solanaceae > Nicotiana > Nicotiana tabacum. The sequence goes on from NC_134083.1 coordinate 74,593,618, forward strand.
AGTGGGCAACAAGAATGAGACGAACTTGGGCACCGAATCTTACCACAGAACCAGCAGCACATTTTTGAATTGGGTTCCCCTCTGTTATTATAATATCAACGGATTTCTTAATACAAATACGGAACCTGAACCGTTATGAAACTTTATTGCTTATGGTTTTCTCCAATTTCCCGTGGAAACTGGTTAAATTTGGTCTCTATGTGTTCGGCGGTCAAAATAATACTATCTTATTATTACCTTATAAAAAAATACTATCTAATTATTACCTTACCTTATAAAAAAATATAATCTAATTATCTTGCCTATCAATTTTACTTGTTCGAAGCTGATATTATATTCTAAAAAGTTTAGTTTTCTGTGTCTTGAAGGTTTAACTTTGTTTGGCTATTACTAAATTTTCTATTTCCTTAGGTGAGAGGATGGAATACTTTGTCGGGGCAAATCTTACCGCGCATGTGATCATTGTTAATGTTGGCGAGGTAAGCCTTATGTATTAATGATTTTCCGATGTTCATACTCCAATATTAATGAATTTCAAATGTTCATACTCCGTTATGCCTGATTTATGACCTGAAGAATGAAAGGATGGTGTGCGTTAGAGTTATAGAGAGGCTAATCTTATCTGTTTCTTTCATTTATGACTATAATTATTAAATTTTTGGAGGAGGGATACAAGAAGAGGTTAATCTGATGTTATGGAATGCTTCTCGAAGTTTTCTTGTGACTTTCCTAATCCAGCCAAATAGTGGTGTAAATTTATGTTGCTTGTACTCTTCAAAATTCTTGTCGCATCAGTGTCGACATGACTTGGGTGTGGATGTGGAATCCATACTTGGATTTGGTCAACTTACCTTGGGTACTTGTCTACATCTATGACTGGGAAGTATAGATTGATTGGGTTTGGTGTGTGATGTTTATAAAGAATTTAATAATTTTAGATCTATAACTTTAATCAATCGGAATATATACTTTATATGTCGTACTATACATTTATTGGCCCTATCACATCATCCGTATCCGCACTCGAGTCCGTAACCCCAATCCTAAATTTATGGGATGAAGTATCTGACCTCTAGATCCGCACCCATATCGGATACCTGCATCCGCTGAGCAACATAGGTGTAAATGAAATTGAAGGTACAGTTAACCTAACTAGTGAAAGATCATATCCCCTTCTAGGTATACTATTTGGGAAGTGGGTTCAATCTGGCTCTTAGCTGGTGATATGTGCTCGGGAAATCAGATAAAGGACGAAGAGGAATAATGGGTCGGACACGTTGATCAAATATATGATTCTGTATGTCAAGTTCGAATTTCTCTAATGGAGCTAATTTGACTAGTCAAAAAGGAATAAACTATAAAAGGTGAATATTAAGCAAAAAAGAATTTCCATATGGATATAAATTGGATATTGGCTATATATGTCAGTCAGCCAAAGGCATCAGACCAGTAGTGAACACATGACACCCTTCTAGTGAAGACAATAGAGAAGATATATTGGTGAACAGTAAGAAATTACTCCTGAATTTGACTTGGACTTGAGGTATATAATTTTTTTATCCTTTTCAGGAGAAACAGGTTAAAGCACTTGAATAAAGTATGGTATTCTGCTTGGTGAAATTTGGTCTGAAGGAAGTAACATTTCCTGAAGCTTTGTTGTGTTTAAACGCAGCTACTTGTTAAAAAAAAATAATCCTTTTACAAGCTTAAAATGGCTTCCTTCTTTGTTCTCCATCTCCTCCTTTTCTTTTCTCTCCTCACCAACTGAGAGCTTCATTTGTATGATGTGAATCAAATTAGGTGTGTTGCCTAGACCCTTGGGTGCTAGGATTAATTATATGGCTGATGCTAATTCTCAAAAATAAAAATAAAAAATCTATGGCTGATGCTTATGTCGTAGAGAATGATACATACATGTCATAACTCTATTCTGTATCTAAAAAAGTTTCTGGTATGATTATCTATTGAGGGGAGCCTTGGCATAACTGGTAAAGTTGCTGCCATGTGACCGACCAGGAGAAATTTGGTCTGAAGGAAGTAACATTTCCTGAACCTTTGTTGTGTTTAAACGCAGCTACTTGTTAAAAAAAAAAAGATCCTTTTACAAGCTTAAAATGGCTTCCTTCTTTGTTCTCCATCTCCTCCTTTTCTTTTCTCACCTCACCAACTGAGAGCTTCATTTGTATGATGTGAATCAAAGTAGGTGTGTTGCCTAGACCCTTGGGTGCTAGGATTAATTATATGGCTGATGCTAATTCTCAAAAATAAAAATAAAAAATCTATGGCTGATGCTTATGTCGTAGAGAATGATACATACATGTCATAACTCTATTCTGTATCTAAAAAAGTTTCTGGTATGATTATCTATTGAGGGGAGCCTTGGCATAACTGGTAAAGTTGCTGCCATGTGACCGACCAGGAGAAATTTGGTCTGAAGCCGTGAAAACAGGCTCTTGCAGAAATGTAGGGTAAAGCTGCGTACCATAGACCCTGGTGGTCCGGCCCTCTCCGAACCCGGGCGCATAGCGGGAGTTTAGTGAACCAGGGCTGCCCTTTGTGGGATTATATTGGGTTGTTGTTGTTGTTTGAATTTCTATTCCCACTAAAGCAGGAGTTTCTATGTTATCTCTTCAAAGGTGAGAATTTATTGGTATATCAAGAACTAGCCCTTTTTGTTAGGGCATGTGCCACCTTTTGCTTTGCTTGCAATTCATGCGCACTTAGCCTCTTGCTGGTTTCATGCTGCTTTATACTGCTGAATGAAATGAAGCACATTATCACCATGGTTTTTAAGCCATCATAGGCTGGGCAGCCCTAGATTTCTGATAGAAAATTGTCAAAAGGTAGATTTTTCGGGAAAGGAAAGTCAAAGAGGTCAATGAGTTAGGGAGAGGTAGTTTTAACAGTTACTCCTTGTTGTGATTATTACTTCCTATCCGATATAATTGATAAAATATACTTGAACTGTAACTGGATAAGTAATTAACATGGCTCAGTTCACCTGCTTTCCTCAATAAGTTTTCTGCTTTCTCAATTATACATATTTGCATTTAACAAATGCCTATGATATAAATGTGAATGGTTTGATTTTCAACAAGAAGATATCTCAATGTCCGGATGTAGACATCTTTCTTAGGTCTTTAACAAGTGGCTGGTGCTTACTGGTTATTTCTGTTTTTAATAAAGAAGTGCTGAGTGCAAAACCACATATCACTAATTATTTTATTTAGCATGTGTTGAAACCAATTCTGCTATGAAATATTTATATCGTTTCTATTCTTTCTTCGATGTTGAATGTTAAAGGAGAGCTGCATATGGCTTCATTCAGTTTTAAGTCTTTCTAATTATCAGTATAAATATACACTTTATTCAATTGATTTGTTTTACTTTCTTGCAAACTATTGTTTATGTCATCCCTTGCAAAGTGTACTCTGTGAGAGAGAGAGAACGCGCGCGCGCGCAGAGCACCCTTTTTTCTAATCCTCAGAGTTTGTTTCCTATGATTCACGTTCAAAGTTTTGTAGTAACTGTTCGATGCATGAGCAGTTGGCTTCTCTAATTTGGTTTTATTGTTCAGTTGTGCATATCGGTTCTTGCTTAGAAAATTGTTGGTTGATTCACTGAGGAGAATCCCTCGAAAAATGTATTTCAAGAGCAGAAGAATAGCAAAACGACCTTCTAGAAGTATAGTTTTTTTGAAATGGAGTCTTTTCCATGGTCTTATACTCTTCACCGCCAGATAAAGTTACTCACTCTCAGGGAAGAAAGATTATATACAAGTGTTTATTTCCTTTGTGAATTTGCCAGATTTTTTGTATCTTCACTTTAGCATTCGGTGTATTTTGATTTATTCCAAGATGAAAAGTTAACATTATTTACAATTTATTAGAAAGAATAAAGTTATGTTATTGAAATTTTAAATGGTTATCTTAGGAAGGTAAATATTTCTATATCCGTTATTTATATTTTATTCAAACAACTAATCATACAAGTATGACTGTTAATGTTTCCCATGAACAAAAGTTGAGTACTTTTTTTATTTCTCTTCCCTCTATTTAAATTTGCAGATATTTGTTTATAAGCTTTATTTTATCATTTTAAGTAGTCATTTTTTAAATAAATTTACTATAACTTACTCGCGCAAAGCGCGAACAAAATTACTAGTTTTTCTAATAAAAGTAGTTCCTAATTTGTCCGCGGTGATAGTGTCCATGGCAAACACAAGTGTTACATCTACAATAACATGATAAAAAAACTTTTTTCTTGTTCCTTCCTTAGCTAGTAGGTTTGCTATCCTATTTTGCTCCCAATGGTTATGTTCGAGGCGTGGGTCTCCTAACCTCCTCATCAACAATCTGCATTCACTTAAGCGCTATAAATATTATTAGGGCCAAACTTTAAAAATTAGCTTATTTTTAAAAATATTTTTTTTAAAAAGTGCTTTTCAAAAAAGTCAGCTTGTCAAAAATAGCTTCTGCTTTTACTCCTAAGAAGGTATTTATCAAATTTTATTTGCCAAAGAGGCATATTCTAGGTAGAGTCCATCAACTATTCACTTTTGCAACTTCAGTATTGGATTAGTATTAATTTCTCACTGGAGAACGTAATTGATTTTTACACTTTCTATGCATTCAACTTGTTCATATAGATCATTTACTTTTATTTTTCCTATTGCCGAATTAGACTTACTTGGGCTGTATTTGGTCAAGATGGGTTGACTCATTAAATGGGTCATTGACTAATTCTGTCTAAAGTTCACTTGAATTAAGATGAGTTAGGTCAAAACGGGCTAAACAATGGGTTGTAATCCAACCCGCCAAAATGTGTTGTAACCCAAGCCTAACTGTACTCTTTAACAGCAAAATTTGTTCTTTACGCTTAACGACAAAATTTGTTTCGTGTGGGGATCAAATAGATAGAAAGACTATAATTACGTAACATCCATTACAATAGAAAGATTCTTCTCAATCCACAAAATATCGTTGTTGGCCTATTATCCTATATTCTTAATAGCAATATGTGTTAAGAGTAGAGATCAAATATATAGTTAGAAATTTTATAAGGGTTTCATAAGAAGTGACTCTTGTTCTTCTCTTTCTCACGAAAGATTGTAATTTAAGAATGTACCCACCAAGAAACTTCTTGTAAAGAAGTCTCAAATTGGCTTTTACTAATACATCCAAATGGGAAATAACCAAAACAACAGGAGTGTACGAGAATGGTAGAAAGGCCATTTGTCCGAAAGCTGGTGTGAGTTTGTGAAATTAAACAAAAAGTATGCACCAACAATATCAAAGTGATGTATAGTGATAGCAACCATTGACTAAAAAATACCTTATCACACGATCCATCGGAAACAAACTCTTTACCTTTTAGGCGAGAGTAAGGTTTACGTACACACTATCCTCTCCAGACCCCACTTATAAGATTACACTGGGTTTATTGTTGTTTTTGTACCGGGGGAATAAAAACTATTAAGACAAAACAGGACAAAACTTCCCTTAAGTGAAATTTTTTTGTAAGATGGGGTGACAATACCGAATGTAACATCTCTCCTACCTGATGAATCATCGGGACATGCCTCTAGCATCCATCGCATTTTCGAACGAACTCCTTTGCATCTTTTTCCACCACCTCAAACTCCATGTATTTTAAATTCAATAGCAGGAAAATAGAGAAAAAAGAAAAAAGGCTAGTGGAAGGGACTATAAAATGACAGATGACAAGGAAAGAAACAACAAAAGAACTACGCAATATATAGCTAAACAATAAAGATACCTGTAAAAGAACTATAATTATATAAATCAAAACTAACATTAAAGAAAAGACAACAACAAAAGCTTTATTAATAAAAGTAAGTATAAAACTAAAGGAAAGAGATAATCGAGAGGGTTTGTACTATGTAGAGAGCTTTTGTTGAATAAATTTTTATAAAGCTTGACTTTTAAACTATAAAATTTGTCTAAGAAATAATTCTTAATTAAGAAATTACTTTTAAAATCAGTTGTTTATTCTTACATAAATTTTTAAGTTATAAGAGTTATTTATCAAAAAACAAAATTAGATTAAAAAAGAGTCAAATAAACCACACGGATAGTTTTGTTTGCCAAATAGTTTGGAGTATTATCACTTCTAGCCCGCGTCGGAAACTATTTACATAGGTAGCCGAAAAAGTAGATAAAATTTATATATAACATACAGAATGTATATATATACAAAAAATATACAAATTTTATATATTTTTCGGCTATTATTTTTACAGTGGCTATACAGTGTCATTTTTCCAAATAGTTTTGGGAAACAAAATGGGCAAATAAAAATATTTAAACATGGATCTGATCCATGAACATCTCAATTTGAACACCCAAGATCCCTAGGCTACCTCACCCAACTGTATTAAGGATGTTCAAAATATAATATATAATTATATAGAGTAGTATTTGACCTATATACGCATTATAATTTTCCGGCAAAGGATGTTCGCTTAGGATCCGAATTTGCTCCAGTAACACATCCTCCATTATTTTTCAATAGGGATCTCTAGTTTGTTTGGTATTGCATTTCTATAAGAAATTTATCATCTTTCAATCTTGTAGAGAGTTTGATAATATTCAAGAAAAGAAAATGTGTTCCACCATAAGTTGAGAACCCACGCGGTGGGATTCCTTCTGTTTATGCTTCAAGTAAGCTAACAATTTAGCAATAAGGTACCACAAATACAACAGCCGATCCAATCAGGACGATGGGCTCTGCTGGTTAGATTCCTCTCCAGGCATCCCTGACATTGAGTTGTTCCCAGGAAAGGAAATAGAAGCAGCAACATGGGGACTTAGCCCAGAGTAAGCTCCATTAGCGCGTTCTTCAGAAATGGGAGGGGCAGGAATAGCAGCAAAAGCAGCTGCATGCTCGATCCACTGCTTCTCTCGATTCTGCTCCAGCTGGTGACCGGCTGGAAAGCTACCAACAATAACCTGATGCACTCAAGATGTTACAGATTAGTTTTGCAAGCTCACTAACATGGATGCATATTGCGCACAAAAAAAAAGAGAGATCAATTATGTTTTTTGTGTTGCAATGCCAGTCAATCATCTCCACTGTCGTAAATTCCAAAGATCATAAATAGTCCCAAAACTGCTTGTTAGCCTAACAACTTGTTGGGATAAGAATAGCAATGAGCTAAGAAAGCTGGGTAGTTCCATTCTAACCTGAACGAGGCTAGCGGCTACCAACAAGCCTGCAAGTCCTCCTCCTATAACCTGACCATCAGGGTCTGAAAGAGAGACACTCAGTCCACCAGATCTGCTTGTTGTTACTCCATCATCACTTGGCATAAATGATCCCCTTAGAGAGAGAATATCAAAACGACCCTGAAGCAAAATCATAATTTGGATAAGAAGAAATGCTAATGATGAACATTCCATCATAGTTCTTGCTTTCATTCCCAGTGGGAAATAAGTATTTCGATTCATATAGTAGAAAAGAAAATGGCATTTCTTCCCTCAAGAGTTGAAGGTCCGTGCTTTAAATTTACAAGTAAAATGTAACTATTACTTTTAAAAAAATATTCCAACGGCAAAAATAGAACATAGACAGAACAGGGTGCCTTGGCAAAACAACAAACAACATATTGATTTTTTCCTTGTTTTATTCATTTGGTATGTATGTGGTGCAGTAGCCCCGTAAACTGATTGAAGGTACACATCAGCATCCAAGGGTGTTATAAAAATGTATATGCTGCAGCAAAGAAATCAAGCGCATCCATACATGCAAATCAGCATAGTAGAAGTAAACGGCTCACACCTCGTAGGTCAAAGTTCCACCAGAAGAATTAGTCTGATGAAGTGTAACATTTGAAATTGCACCATTTGCAGCCAGCACACAAATAGCTCTAGATTCTTGTTGAGCAAATGAAATTATCTTCATGCTGACATCCTAATACACCAAAGAAATCAAACGAAATTGGATTTTAAATATTCTAACAGAGGTACAAACAGCGAAGGAAGTTTCAGCTATAACAATTGTTTGCCAACAGTAAGATGGCACTTGTCCTGCACTTGGCGTGTTTCATCAAATGCATACTTTAACCTGGCGGACAAGCTGCACAAGAAATTTTTATGCATCCCTCAATTGACTGCATAACCAAGCTCCAAAATCAAATTGGAAAGAATAAACTCTCCAATATTTGGACAGACAATTACAACCTCCATCTCATTTTGTTTGACCTACTATTTACTTTGTATATCCCAAAAATATTAGTACTTTCTAAAAACGGTGAGGCCCTTCATTTCTATGTGACAACTTTAAACATTTCATGCCTTGAACATATTTTAACATATATCTACCAGAACACAGCACCAGTGCATGTGCACAACTAGGTTGCGATAAACAAGTACATCATTTCTAGATAATTATGACTATAGACATCAATAAATGTTCTAAGGGCAATATAAGCTTTTGGCTCTGCCAGATCTAGTATTTCAGTTTTCCCAGGTATGATAAGCATTGAATAATATCAAATTGTTTATTACACACATATTCGAGATTCCAACATTGTCTTTCGTATATTCAGATGTTCAATACTGCATTCTTGAAAACCACAAAAGAGACTTGATTTCAGGTACAATCTTGAAAGAAAAAAAAAGTTGTCTTGATACAACCACTGTGGCACCAGAATAAATATTTCATAGCAGAATGTTGACATTTTTACTGATAATTAGAAAGACTTAAAAAGTTGGCAAATAAGCACATAATGTATTTGAGTCCTAATTTGTATATACAAACAACATTTCAACCGTTTAAAATTTTTTTAAAAAAATCTTCAAATTTCTGCACTTTCTATAAAGTTTCAAGCTTTTCGGTCATAACTGTCAAAATTAAGCAGCGCAAACGTTGAAACACCTCTCAAGGCTTATTTCTTATGGTAACCTAAATAATTTATGCGATAAAATAGCTACTCGATGAACAAAGTGAGAGAGTACACCTCGGCATACAACATGAATTTGTGACCATTTCACAATCCAAACAAAAACGATCAACTGATAAATTAAGGAAAATTCAAAACTACAGAAATATCATTTTTTTTATGGAATTACCCAAATGAAAAGATGGACAAACCTCAATGGAAGCAGTAGGGGCAGAGCCACCTACCACCATAACTAACACCTATCTACCTTGTTGCTTCCATGGTGAAACTTTGGCACAAAACAACACCATTCTCTTTATCACAAAATCAAATAAAATAAGGTCGAAAAAAGAAACACCAAATTAATATTTGTTTCTCTACTTCCATCTTAGAAATCGTACTGATTAATATAATTAAATGTTAACAGATTATGTAACGAAACATATTGTATATATTAACTGAATTGGTGTAAACATTAGGCATGCGTGAATGTTACCCATAAAATATTTATTTAAGATATATAGCTACTATTGCTTTCGAAACCTTATCAAATTTTTAAGTTTATATTAGCAGTCTCAGTGATACAAATTCCGATAGTACTCGGTGAACAAATCCGATATGCACAGTAATTAGATAGAAGTAGATTAACGGTTAACGGAGAATAAAAAGGGGAGAAGGAAGACATCACCAACTAATGATAATAGTGGTTGAATTTTTTCCTACAATTACTGAAAACAAAATGCTCTCTTCCACTTTGTGATCGAATCTGCAAGAAAGTGAGGCCAAATGACCAGAAGCTTGAAAATTTGGTAGCGGCAAGTACTTAAAACACAGTCCAAAATCATTTTTTCCTATTATTAAAACGATCAAGAGAGTCAATGATTATAGAATTTGCTGCATAAAATTTGGATTAGAAGAACAGCTACTGGCCATTGTATTTGAATCCTTACCGTGAACTGCTCTAGTGACAATGCAACGGAACTGATGTCATAATATTTTTGACAAGGTCACAAAGGTTTTTGAATTTTGCAACTGCTCCTATATCTATGATCTTCTACGTTTCAAAGTAGTATTCTGTGTTGAATTTCTTGAAGAGAATGATGAGATGTTGAAGTAGTAGGAAAATCTATTTCGAAAATGAATCAGCATTATAGAGTGTTTTATAAGAAAATCTGGAGTAATTGAGGCATTTGTTAGGTACTTATTAGGTTAAGTTGGATGAGAGATGGGATCCAATATGCAATGTAGACTGTAGAACGCCTAGAATTTTGCAGATGTGAAGGGTTACCATTATCAATGAAGGAAGAAGAAACGTTTCGTTTGTCATTTAACTGGCGGTTTCTATGAGCTTTGTTATTTAATGAGATAATAGAAGTGGAAAAGCTCAAAAAATGGGAAAAAAAGGATAAAAGTAATTCCTCGTTAATAAGGCAAGCCACATCAGCACGCTGTTGCCCCTCAATTATAGATAGGCCACTAGGCAACCTCATATTAGGCCACTTGATAATTTATGACAAAGTTAGTTATATTTGGTAATAGTTAGTTTTTTTTTGGAATTTAAATTTTAAAAAAATTAAATTATGCATTATATGTTGTTAATAATTAGTTACTCTCTTTGAATTAATAGATTTGGAGTTTTAAAATTATTCTAAAATAAAAACGAAAATAAGAAGAAGAAAAAAACTGCCAATTCAAATTGGAAAGCAATTTCTTCGTAATATGGTAGTCTATATCTATAAAATATTACAAATATATTTTTTGATACAAGAAATAGTTTGATTTCAAATTTAAAGATAAAAATATTATTGATTTGTTGTTAATAATTAGTTACTCTCTTTGAATTAATAGATTTGGAGTTTTAAAATTATTCTAAAATAAAAACGAAAATAAGAAGAAGAAAAAAACTGCCAATTCAAATTGGGGAGTAGTTTCTTCCTAATATTGTAGTCTATATCTATAAAAATATTACAAATATATTTTTTGATACAGGAAATAGTTTGATTTCGAATTTAAAGATAAAAATATTATTTTAAATTTATAGACAGAAATATTTGAGTTGAGATAAAATAAAAGTTCTTTTGCTTATGGCAAATAATACAAAAATAATAAAAATATAATGATATTATGACAAAATAGTAAAATTACTTATCTGCTTATATTTTTAAAAAAATCAAAATTATAATTTAAATATGATAGTATTTAGATTATATGAAAATAGAGATAATATTAGGATATTTTAACTTTGAATTAATTTATAAAAATAAAATAAATCAAATAAATAATACACAAAGATATTATTGATAAATTTAGAAAATTGAAGTATTGTGAACAATAAAAAAGTTAAGCTCCAACCTTTAAATTATTTTAAAATTTTAAAAAAAAAACTAAAAAATGTCAATTTATCCCACTGCATATCGTGAAACAATAAATTTTATATAATTTAATTATTGAATTTTAAATATACTTAATTATTTTTTTACGAAAATAATAATTTTTATATATTCAAAATAATTATATTTTTTATTTGAAAGTTACCCACACATAATAACTTCATATATTATATTAAAAGAGTGATAGTGAAGCATGAGGTCAAGTCAAGTGTCATATAGAGAAAATGCTACTTCGCACATTAAAGGGTAAAATTTAACTAGATTTTATGATAAAATTTAATCTATATCTATATTATAGATTTGTATAGATAATTTGGAATGCTAAAAAAAATTAAAAGCTAAAATACACAATCTTTAATATTCTTATTAGATTATATCATTTCGAGATTTTGTATATAGATAAAGTCAAAAATAAAAAAAATAAAAAAATATAGAACAATGAATGAATTCCAAGTAAAGGAGTATTAAATTAATAATCAACGTTGTTAAGAGTATGAAATCAATATTATCTATGTTATATTAAAGGAGGTAATAAGCAAGGTCATTAAATCTAAAAACAAACTAATAAAAAATTCACATGATAGTGCAATCATAGTGAGCAACAAATAAATCAATAACGATAAAGAAACAAAAGAAGAAAAAATGGTATGAAATATAAAATGATAATATGTATTAGAATTTCAAATCAGAAAGCGTTTTTGAGTTATAATGACAAAGTTGGAGCTTTAAATTATTTTAAAATAAAAAAAAAAAACTAAACAAATGTCAATTTATCCCACTGCATATCATGAAAATAATAAATTTTATATAATTTAATTATTAAATTTTAAATATACTTAATTATATTTTTTATGGAAATAACTATTTTTATATATTAAAATTATTTACTTTGAAACCTTTATATTATTTATTTGGAAGTTACCCACACATAATTTAACTTCATATATTATATTAAAAGAGTGATAGTGAAGCATGAGGCCAAGTCAAGTGTCATAGAGAGAAACTGCTACTTCGCACTTTAAAGGCTAAATTTAAGTAGATTTTATGACAAATTTTAATCTATATCTATATTATAGATTTGTATAGATAATTTGGAATGCTAAAAAGAATTAAAAGCTAAAATACAAAATCTTTAATATTCTTATTAGATTATATCATTTCGAGATTTTGTATATAGATAAAGTCAAAAATAAAAAATAAAAAGATACAGAACAATGAATGAATTTCAAGTAAAGGAGTATTAAATTAATAATCAACTTTGTTAGGAGTAGGAAATATATATTATCTATGTTATATTAAAGAAGGTAATAAGCAAGGACATCAAATCTAAAAACAAACTAATAAAAAATTCACATGATAGTGCAATCATAGTGAGCAACAAATAAATTAATAACGGTAAAGAAACAAAAGAAGAAAAAATGGTATTAAATATATAATGATAATATGTATTAGAATTTCAAATCAGAAAGCGTTTTTGAGTTATAATGACAAAAATCATACATATCTAAAATATCACATAACTTAAATCTTAATAGATAAAGTCAAAATTCAAAAATATTAGGTAATGAAAGAATATCAAGCAATAAAGCATAGTGTTAAAAGATAATTAATTTTAATAATTAAATCTTATTAAAATTGTAATAAGACGTCAAATGAGAAGTAAAACTTAATTTCTAGGCATATAATACAAAAATACCAATTATTTAAAAAAATATGGTAGATTTATAACTAATAAAGAAAAAATTAATTTATATTTTTGATGAATTCAAATGAAAATGTACAACAGAAAAAACGTTTCAAGAAAAAGTTTTAGGAGTAAGAAAAAAAAAGAATATATATATATATATATATATATATATATATATGTGTGTGTGTGTGTGTGTGTGTGTGTGTGTGTGTGTGTTAAAAAGAGATAATTAACAGAAATATTAAGACAAGTAACGTCATAATAACAAATAAAGTATTACTAAATATAGTAGATTATGTAATAAAAAAAAAGTGAGGAACTAGGCATATAATACAAAAATACCAATTATTTAAAAAAAATGGTAGATTTATAACTAATAAAGAAAAAATTAATTTATATTTTTGATGAATTCAAATGAAAATGTACAACAGAAAAAACATTTCAAGAAAAAGTTTTAGGAGTAAGAAAAAAAAAGAATATATATATATATATATATATATATATATATATATATATATATATATATATATATATATGTGTGTGTGTGTGTGTGTGTGTGTGTGTGTGTGTGTGTGTGTGTGTGTGTGTGTGTGTGTGTGTGTGTGTGTGTGTGTGTGTGTGTGTGTGTGTGTGTGTATAAATATAGTAGATTATGTAATAAAAAAAAGTGAGGAACTAGGCATATAATACAAAAATACCAATTATTTAAAAAAAATGGTAGATTTATAACTAATAAAGAAAAAATTAATTTATATTTTTGATGAATTCAAATGAAAATGTACAACAGAAAAAACGTTTCAAGAAAAAGTTTTAGTATATATATATATATATATATATATATATATATATATATATATATATATATATATATATATATATATATATATATGTGTGTGTGTGTGTGTGTGTGTGTGTGTGTGTGTGTGTGTGTGTGTGTGTGTGTGTGTGTGTGTGTGTGTGTGTGTGTGTGTGTGTGTGTGTGTGTGTGTGTGATTATGTAATAAAAAAAAGTGAGGAACTGAAAAGTTATTCGATGATTATATGAATCTTTTTCTAATTTCATCTAATTTTCTTATTGGTCATGTTTCATTGGATAAGAAAAAGAAAAATAAAGTTTAATTCAAGCAATATGAAATAATATGGTCAAACAAATTAGATCACACAACATGATTTATATTTTTCGCGCATCGCGCGAGTGGTATACTAGTATAATCTATATATATATAGATTATTACTTCGGCATGTAATAGTAATTTAGGTTTTGACTATACTCCTACTTGTCGGGTTCAAAGCGACCCGAACTCTTATGCAGATATACAAGCACCTTTCCTACAAAACACAAAAAGAAAAGAAAAGAAAAGCGATAACAACATTATTGTTGTTGTTAGAATGCGTGGCAAGTATTCGTAGTCCAATGGTTGCTATCACTTACATCAGTAAGATTCAACTTTTCAAAACCTACAAAAAATATTCTTTTAAGGGCCTGTATGGAAAACCACTTTATAATTGGATTTGATGTAATTGAGTATAATCCACAGTTTTGACATATTTGTCTGGCCAAGTAATTACTTGATCATCATGTAACAGGTGTAATTGAGGGAGTGTAATTACACTCTTCAATTCTCAGGTAGGGGCTGAAAATTGCTGATAATTACATGGTGTAGTTACAAGGTTATTTTCTGAATCTCTTTTCTTTTCTTTTTAATTTACTTTTTATTTATATTCTCTTTTTCTTTTTAAATTTTTTTTTTTAAATTTTTTTTCAAATTATTCTTTTTATATTTTTTATCTTTTATTTTCTTATTTCTCATTTCCCAACCTTTACTTCACGCGTTTCTACATAATTTCTCATATTTTGTTTCTTTCTTAATTATTTTTTTATTTTATTATTACACTTAGATATATTATTATTCTAATTTTTCTGAAAAAATTATACCTCGTAATCTTAAAAGAATAATTCATCCACAAATTTGACTTATAATGAGCATGTCACTAAAGTTTTGTTATTGGATGAGGTTATATGCAAACTTAACTATGTTAAAATGATAGATTACTTTTTAATATTTAAATAATATTCTCATTTTTCATCATTTATTTTTTGTGATTTTATAAAGCTGCTCATATTTTTTATTTTTCTTTATTTTCTTCATCTAGAATAATTGTGCTATTATTCTAGTTTTAAAACTATACCTCCTAATATTAGAAATAATGAGTCATTATAAACTTGGCTTATTAAGTCAGATTGCATGTCATTATAAAATTGATAGATTATTTTTTCGTAAAATATTTGAGTAATGTTATGACATTATATTTATAAAACATACAACCATGATGTTCTTGCAAAATATGCACTTTTAGTTTTTATAATTAATTAAAGTAAAATATTATTAATTTGAAAAATATGTCAATTATTTTTACAATATTAGTTACAAAATATATGATTAGTAATTAATATATTTTCAAGAAATAATATGTATCTTAAATGTCAAAGTTAATATCATTTATAAAGGCATATATTTGATAAATCCTAACTTTTAATTTTTAATAATTAATTTTATATTTAAAATTTGATTTAACTGTGTAATTACACTTGTGCAATCAAACAGTACACTTGTAATTACCCTGTAATTATATTATGACAAACAAACAGATTATCGTAATTACTACCCTAATAATTATACCAATTCCAATTACCTAGTGGCTTTCCAAACGGACCCTAAATCTTCTTGTCTTCTCCATTCACGACTGACATCTACTCTAATAATATGTGAAGAAAAGCAGAAAAAGGTAAAAGAAAAGAACAAATTCTGTAAACGCATACAATAAAGTCGATGTAACTGGCGCTTTTTTATGCTAAAAGGGGGTCTTTTCAATTCAAAAGTCTACAATCAACAAGTATGATAGTAAATGTTTTGACAAATTCTCACAGAAATTTGACAAATTGTAGTAAATGTTTCAAGATTAATGCTAGATTAAGAGTGTAATTAACAGGAAAAGAGTATCATTTGCACCTAAACCTTATAGTATCTTGTTGAACTGGTATAAATGTAAAGGTAACTAACTATATTCAGGGACAAGTAAATATCTTAGTCTACAGAGGAGTTAATATGACAAAAATAGCAAAGGACTTCAGCCTTCAGAGTTTTCTAATCTGAATTACTAGTACTGTCAAAAACATACATGGATTTAGATTAACCATAACTTCATCATAAAATTCAATAACTAGTAGAGCTATTGGTCCAAAAGTTTCAGTAAAAGCAGATACCGAAAGCCTTATCCTTGGCGCTAAATTGCTAGACAATGGAATAAACTACTGTTTAAAGAAAAACCCAAATACAGTGGCCTCACATGTAAAAGTTTTTTTTGAGGAAATTGCATAGTTCTTATAAGTTTGAGATCTTTAATGGAACTTGCTCTATAGCTTAATTCAAACTAGACACAGACATATAATATAGAATCTGCTGCAGAGAATGAAACTCAACTATATAAAAGAAATATTCTTAAATAATCATTGATTTCTCCAATCTTGCACGAAATGAAGAGTATCGAGAAGCAATCCAACTTCACTTTCTCACTTTTCTGATTGAACCAGAAAATATGAATAGTGCAAGAACTCAAACCTTACTAAATGACCAGATATTATCAAATATGCACAAGCAAAACACGACCATTGAAGGCTTCTGGTCATCAAACAGAAAATGCTCTGGACAACAAACAGGTCTATAAATCATTTTAAGTTCAAAATTTGGACAGGAGTCTGAAATTCAGCCCTGTTACAAAATTGGCATCCATGCTCTATTTGTATAATTTGTACACTTTCTTTTAGTAAGTGAAGCTAACTTGTTTTTGCTTAAAGAGCAAGGCCACAACAACAATTTTGGGATTCTGCGAATGGAAAAATCAGGTAATCTCCACCATGCAAAGGCACAATCATTTTACACTTAGTAGCTCAACATCAAATACCAACCATGAATTGGGTGGTATGGCGCCACCAGCACCTTTAGATCCATACCTGTAACAAAAGAAAGGTGCTCATTAGGCAACAGCAATTCAAAGGATGTCTATAGACAGAAACAAGGTAAATTGCTTAGAAAAGGATTAAATTGGTTCTGGATTTCTTTACTCAACTGATGCACTTTTCTCCCCCAAGCAAGGGAAACTTTAGTCAATGCCCTAATTAGGGCCATGTTGAAGGTTTTCATGCTCGTGAACTAATGATAAATGGAGATTATACAGAATTTGCTAA
Organism: Nicotiana tabacum; assembly: GCF_000715075.1. Classification (NCBI taxonomy): domain Eukaryota; kingdom Viridiplantae; phylum Streptophyta; class Magnoliopsida; order Solanales; family Solanaceae; genus Nicotiana; species Nicotiana tabacum. The sequence continues at coordinate 74,610,843 of NC_134083.1, forward strand.
TAGAATACAAACTTAAATGACATACCCCATGGCTGGTGGAATTGTAAGTCTTCTTTTGTCCCCAATGCGCATGCCTGGCAGTCAGATTTAGATAAAATCTTAGTACTCAACACAGGAAATGTAACAATGAATTAGCGAAATGATCAGGTTTACTTATCATGTTAATTACCATTTACACCGACGTCCCAACCCTTGATAACTTGACCAATACCTGCAAGCACAAAAATGCAAGCTTAACACAGCACAATAAATAGAGGCCGTCTTCTTTAAATACTATAAAATATAATACCTAAACGGAATTCAAAAGGTGTTCTTTGCCCAATGTTGGAATCGAATATTTTGCCATTCTTCTTCAGCTTGCCGATATAGCGTACACCAACCTATTCAGTGGCAGAAAGTCATTATTAATAACAAGTGTGCTCCATACAAAGTTCATCGAAGAGAACTCAAAGATTGAGAAACTTTAAATCCTGATTGACTTAATTGTGACTAACAAGATTTCATTCCTTTCCACGGCAGAGTGAGAGAACAATTGATCACACAGAGTCAAAAAAAGAAAACTATACCTTACTTCCTGGGAAAGCTCTTTTCCCATCCGGCTTGCCCATTGCCAACTCCTCTATGACCAATCCATTTCCATAGGTCCTCAATTGAGAAGGCTTAGTCTCTTCATTTCCCTCCACCTCCTGTGATTCATTCTTTTTATCTTGTTCAACCTCTGTATCTGCTTTTCCATCCTGTTGATTTTTCTTGTTCTTTTTCTTTTTCTTCTTTTTCTCAGTATCCCTGGAACAAGTTTTAGTGGAAAAATAAGACTTCTTACTAGTAAAAGCAATAGAGTTTGATAAAAGATAACAGTCAGAGCACATGGAAGCTGGCCAGAATCTAGAAGAACGTGTAATTGGATAAAACTTTAAGCTAGATGGCGCCTTTAGTTATGCAAATAACAATCCAGATTCCTCACGAAGCATATCAGTCATTAACCTTATTCTTTTCTATTCTAGACTACAATAGATCAGAACTTACTTTTCATCAGTTGACCTCTGACGATCTTCGGTTTTACCTACTGGAACTGGCTCATCATTAGCCTCTGCATGCTCTGAATTGTTGTTTGATCCATTTTCACGAGTCAACTCCTCCTCATCCATTACCTTTTTCTTCTTATTCTTTTTATTTTGCTTAGCGTTGTTTTCCAGCACCACATTGTCTCCTCTGCTTTTAGGATAAGTAGAAAACAGAACTATCACTAAAATAAATCACGAAAGGTAGGGTTAATCACTGAGATCGAGAAGATAGAATATCGTACATACAAAGGCACCATTAAGAATTTGGTCTTCACCAATTAAGAAATATAGCCGCATGCTAAATTCAAAATTCACAATACACACTAAAGTAAAATGCTTCTCACCTTTGACTATCATTGACTTTGCTAGTATCACCACGACCTCTTTTTTTTACGCCTTTCCTCTCATCAACATTATCTCTTGCCTTCTCATTCAATACTTCCTCGTGGGTATCCTGATCTTTAGTTCCATCTGATTTTAATTTTGATCTCACTAATTTAGCTTTGGTTTCATTGGGAGCAGATATCGGGAAGCCATCCTCATCTTCACTCTCCAGCAAAGGACTGCCAGTATTACTCTTGGCAACTATTTGGCGCTCAGAGTTCTCTGTGTCATCAGTCCCATTTGACTGATTTTTCTTCTTCTTTGGTCTTTTGGATTTAGCATTTTCATCTTTAGGCTTTTCATCCTCCACTATCTCTTCAATTCTCACTTTTCAAAATGCAAACAAAATGTAAGGCATTTTAAAATACAAGGAAATATGCATTTCACAATGCATAATCAAAATAGGCTAATAGACTAAACTTCGCAATACAACTGTTCTGTCATATAAGGTCCTTAACATGTCAGCAGTTCCCTAAATACACTTCATATATATTCAAGATCAGATATACATACTCACTCGAGGAATCAATGGTATGAACATTTATTACTACTCATTATCAATGTTCAGTAAAGAACCAATTCCATAATGGAAAGCCAAGTTTTCAACTTTTTGGGTGGAAAGGTGGACATGGTCATGGGAGCAACAGAAAAATATTCAACTATGATAACATGTTATCTGAACAAATCCTCATTCTTAATCACATGAATTAACTATTTGAGTTATAGGTGCAACATCTTTGCCAAACATCATGCTTACAGAAGTCATAAAAAAATTAATATTGACAAAGAACATGTCCTAGAAATTAAATTCTTCCTCCAACAGATTTTGTTTTCTTTCTATCAGTCCCCTGACAGTGATTTTCTTTTGCTAAGGAACAACCTAGAAACAAAACATAGTTTCATTTTTATCAAGTCCTGAAATAGTTCCACCAACTGAAAGAAAAATATTTTTCTTTTTCTCTTTGATAAGAATGGCCTGTGAATTAGCTAGCCTAACCCTAGTTGGCCCACACGTTCAAAACTTGAGGAAGTATGGGCCTGCTCCTCTACTCTGCGCCCACTTAAATACCAGACTTCGTGTTAAAGGGTGGTTGTAATGATTTAAGGCGAACCTTATCTTTTAAACCACTCTATAACATTTCTCTATATTATACTACTAAAAGTTCAAACACTTCAAAAAGTTAGCTATATCTTTACTTTGTAACTTTAACATACACCATTGGCAGTTTCCTTCAAGACCCAAAGAAAAAAGTATTAAGCAAAGTTACCTCCACTGATGGGAATAGGTGAAGGTGGATACATGCTAAAATCATCATCAGTTGAGTCATCCTCATCTTCATTTTCTGTGTCATACTCAAATTCGATTGAATCATCAGACTCGCTATCAGTCTCAGCAGCAGCATCCTCATAAAGATCACTTTACACCAATGTCAAGGAATGCATAAAATAGACTCAAGCCTTCAACAAAACAGATTCTTTTACGTAATTCCATAAATCAAAATCGTAAAATTAAAGCTGAATAAAAAAATAGCATCTAGAGGATACGATCCATATTCATTTCCACAGCAATCCTCACTCTCTCCATAAAAGAAACCAGAGAGATGAACATTGTGAGAACCAACAACTGAAAAGGTAACTTCTTCCTCCTCCTCAAACTCGAGATTCAATGGGCATGTCTCCAGTTTTTCTGGCAGTAAGGAACACAAGTAAATCGGCTTCTTATCACCTACTATACATTGAACGATGCTTTTTTTGTTTGTTGAGCCAGTGCCTAATGTTGCCTGAATCATTCAGAAAACAAATGACATAAGCATAATAATGAGAAGGAAAAATAATGTGCCTTAAACAAGTGCAAATGGACATGGGACACCAAAGATAACTTCCACATATTTCTAGATGAGCAATCTCATCTTTGTTTATACACCAATAAAGCTTAATGCTCCGTTCCGAATTTAGTACAACAACAACAACAAACCCAGTGAAATCCCACAAGTGGGGTTTGAGGAGACTAGTGCGTAAGCAGATCTTACCCGAGGGTAGAGAGGCTGTTTCCGGTGGAAACTCGGCTCATGAACAGAAAAGGGAGCAATAAACAAATAATAGTAACAACAACGTAATATGACAAAGAAAGCAAATGGCCAAGTAATAACAAAGATCTAGGAAAGGAGGATCTAGTGTTAGGAAAAAAGTTAGGATTATGCTTTGTACACTAAAACATAATTCGACCAAATTTTATGACCGAAAACCTAAAGGATTGATATCACTAGGTGAATTATTAAACTATTAAGACTAACTGAAAAAAGGGTACTACTCTTCTTCCTCCACTACTGATATTGACTGACATGTTGATAGGATAGTAGAGAAAGTTGAGAGTATATCCGGAGAAAGAAAAAAAACCTTTTCAGGATACTAATTCTTTATTTGATAAAATTCCCATGTATTCTGACAAAACAAGATATCAATAACCCAATATGTGACAAGCATCAATACCACCATTTCGTAACTCTAAGCACTTCAATCACATCGACGAAAAACATAAGTAAATAACAAGAATATAAAATTCCAACAATATGTAAATTCTATCAACTTAGAGACCTAGGAAGTTGCTCCGAGGACCTACAATCTCTTGGGACAATGCAAACTTAGCGATTAGTTGAAGAAAGATTTTAGTCATGTTATCACTTTTTCTTTACGTCCTATGCTTTTCTAGTAGTTAGTTAGCCTTTCAGAGATTTAGATGTCGGTAGAAAATATAAAGAACTTCTAGTACTTTTTATTTTGTATAATATTAGTATGAGATGAGTTTGTACGGAGTAACATGGTCAATGAAAATTCATATAACCGACTCCAACTTGTTTGGGACTGATATATAGGTATTGCCGTTTATCCAAATTATATCACTTCTAAATACTAGAATAGTTCAAATGAAAATACAATTAGTCACATGAACATCGTATGGGGAAAGCGAGTGTTTAAACTATTGAAACAAACCTGAGATACATGAAGTCTTCCACGCTCTCTTTCAAAGTTATGAGTGAATGGTTTACCAGGCTTCAATTCAACTCCTGGAAGCAGACACAAAAGAAAATGAGACTTATAAATTTATATGATTAATGCATTTCGTTTCTTCTGTTCAAAATTGGAATTCATATATGAAAATAATAGGAAGACTCATACTGACCCCAAAACGCCATTGCAAAAGGAGAACTGGAGCTGCAGGGTTTCTCTAAAACCCTAAACAATAGACCGTTTGGTCGCCATCACTAAATATGAAGTATTTATGGGCCTTTTGGATACTGACTGAAGTTGAGCCTTTTTTTGCGATACAGATGGAAGTTTCTAGAAGTACCAGTCTAATTTTTATTTTGGGCCTTTTTCTAATTTTGACCAAATATTCAAATGATCGGAACTTTTGAGGTCCAAACAACGTAAAAATTGCATGGGCGTCATGTTTGGTCGCGCCCTTTTAACTTATATCCATTTTATTTTTCCGTTTGCATCCTTATCTATTTTTTTGTTAAAAAAATTTTAAAAAAACGATTTTGCCCTTCTTTAATAAAAGACTATTGACAAAACTATAGACTGCAAGGCAAAACTTCAGCATGTTTTGGTATGAAGTTGTAGCAAATGAACTAAATAACTTCAGCATGCATTAGAAAAAACTAATTAAAAAATTACATACTGCAAGACAAAAACTTAAGCATGTTTAGTCTGAAGTTTTAGCAAATGAACTAAAAAACTTTAGCTTGTTTAGATTGAAGTTTCGGATAAAACTCATTACAAAACTGTAGACTGCATGACAAAACTTCAGCATGTTTTGGTATGAAATTTTAGCAAATAAACTAAATAATTTCAGCATGCATTAGCAAAAGCTCATTAGAAAATTACATACCGCAAGACAAAAACTTAAGCATGTTTAGTCTGAAGTTTTAGCAAATGAACAAAATAACTTCAGCATGCATTACCAAAAACTCATTAGAAAATTACTTACTGCAAGATAAAAACTTAAGCATGTTTAGTCTGAAGTGTTAGCAAATGAACTAAATAACTTCAGCATGTTTAGACTGAAGTTTTAGCAAATGAACTAAAAAAAATTTAAGCATGTTTAGTCTGAAGTTTTAGCAAACGAACTAAGTAACGTAAGCATGTTTAGTCTAAAGTTTTAGCAAATGAACTAAATAACTTAAGCATGTTTAGTATGAAATTTTAGCAAATGAACTAAAAAAACTTAAGTATGTTTAGTCTGAAGTTTTAGTAAATGAACTAAATAACTTAAGCATGTTTAGTCTGAAATTTTAGGAAATGAACTAAATAACTTAAGCATGTTTAGTCTGAAGTTTTAGCAAATGAACTTAATAACTTCAGCATGCATTAGCAAAAACTCATTAGAAAATTACATACTGCAAGACAAAAACTTAAGCATGTTTAGTCTGAAGTTTTAGCAAATGAACTAAATAACTTTAGCATGTTTAGTCTGAAGTTTTAGCAAATGAACTAAAAAACTTAAACATGTTTAGTCTGAAGTTTTAGCAAATGAACTAAATAACTTAAGCATGTTTAGTCTAAAGTTTTAGCAAATGAACTAAATAACTTAAGCATGTTTAGTCTAAAATTTTAGCAAATGAACTAAATAACTTAAACATGTTTAGTCTGAAATTTTAGCAAATGAACTAAAAAACTTAAGCATGTTTAGTCTGAAACTTTAGTAAATGAACTAAATAACTTCAGCATGTTTAGACTGAAGTTTCAGATAAAACTCATGACAAAACTGTAGACTGCAGGATAAATAACTCCAGCATGCATTATCATGAAGTTTTAGCTTCAATGTGAAACAACTTCGTGCTATATAAGTATGAAGTTTTAACTTCAACATGAAACAACTTCATGCTACATTAGCATGAAGTTTTAACTTCAAGGTGAAACAACTTCATGCAAGTGTGATTCTAAATATGAATATGGACAAGTTTTTGATTTTTTTATAAAGTTGTTGAGAGGATAGGAGGAGATCTTTTTTCACGAATGAGGTTGCAGATCACGCGATTAATGCGTGATGCAGGTTTTATATCTTTTGTGAGGGGTATAGTTATCATATTATTACAGATTTTTTGTCAGATGGCTACTAAATCAATAATTTTTAAAAATAAGGTACAGGTTAAAATGTGGCACAAATATAGGGTACGACTGCAAAACTACCCCAAACAACTGAAAGTAAAAGGGATCTTTACACAAATAGCCAATCATATTCATTATTTACTTTTCATAGCCGGTATACATGAACTATATACTGATTATATATAGTTATCCACATATTATACAAGAATTATTCATATATTATACTTTCATTTACTATTTTAAATTTAAACGGTTTGGTGGACGGCTATTTAAGTTAATTCTTCAAAAAAGTAAATGAGGATTTCATTAGTAAAAGCCCGTGATTTCTAATGGACCTCTGCTTCAATAATCAATATTCACATTCCTTGGACTTTTAAGCTGCAATAAATACATACTACATAGGTTACACTGAGTGGTAGTTTGGCTCACTCACTATTTATATGAAAATTACAATGCAAATATTATTTATACAGTACGAAATAATATAGGGATTGCTATGTAATAAATAATAATGGATAAATTGTATGTGGTGATTATATAAGAAATTTTTAATCTTTAATTATTCTTATTCAAGTACTTAAACTTTTACACTGGTAGAAGCAGAAAAGTAACTAAGCTTGATCAACTCAATTACTGATAAAGAAATAAAATTTGGACTTAACTCAACTAAAAAAACTAGCTCAAAAAGTGATTACTACACCTACGAGCACGATAGCTGAAGGCGGACATGGAGCAATTTTTGCCAAAAAATTGTAGGTCTATCTTTTACCTTTGATTCCATGTTTATTTCCCATATATCCGTGTTTTAGTATTTGTTTCGAACACTATATAAAAAGTTCTCAACAGATATGGGACTCAACAATTACACAGCTCCATATTTGTTCAACCTCTCACATGCCCAAGTGACATTGCGAACTGGGTGTGAGGGGGGGGGGGGGGGGGGTCGTAGGTTTATTTGTGAAAACATAATGACCAACAGAAAAATATGTAAAATTTGGGCAAACATTTGTTCAACTTAAAACAGGCTGAAACTTTCTTTAGAAAAAAGCAAGTTAAATGCTTAGTTACGTAGCTGGCCCCCATAACAATAGATAGAACATTTATTTTATCGCTCATGAATTTCAGCAGTAATGCTCATTTTCACATTATTTTACATCACCATAACGCCAGTACAAATTTATATGTTTCTTCAGTTGTGGCAATTTATACAGATATAGCAAAGGAAGACCATTTCTTCTTGCTTGAGTAAACATAGAAACCCATATACGGTTTAGTTTCTAGCTAAACTTCTATCCTTTTTGCTTTTTTACCCTCTTTCTTTTTTTGTTTGTTTCTTTAAACTTTTTTATATTTTCCTTGTCCTTGCTGTGACGATATAGGACCCGGCAAAAAGTAGGAACACTTTAAATTTTCGAGTTTTAACATTTATAAATGTGTAAAAATTTATACATCAAAATGATAATGAGAAATAATTATTCATAATAAGTGAGATTAATAACCAAAAATAAACCAGATAACTTACTACTACAGGCTAAAAGACAGAGATATCTAGTGTAAATTTTTTACTCTACCAGTATTTATAATTAAAATCCAAATTCTAAGTTAATAAATTCTTAGAAAGAAAAACAGGAGTGGTATGTCCTTGACGCGAGGAATCACTAAGCAACTGTATCTCTACCCAAAGATACGTAGTTATGAATAGTCTTTCGATAACTTTTATGAACTGATCTTTTTACTTTTGGCTGAAGTTTTGTAAACTAATTTGATTGCAGGCACCGTCGCGTACTAAAATGGTGCTAATTGAAGTACAATACAAGACTAGCTAACAAGACCTAACAGAAATTTTGAATCTCCTTAGTTGTTTTGGAAACATATTGATGCGTAACACGTATATATATATATATATATATATATATAACAAGACGTATTTAGAATTTAAAGTTTATGAATTTTTAAAAGGAACTCAAGTATTATACTAATAATGACTAAGCTCATAGTAAAATACTTATAGATATTAAACTTTATGAGTTTCATTCTTTAAGGTTATTAGCATTGAACTTATTATATTTTTTAATTATGGGTTCAAATCCACTATGTGTTGCAGTTTTAAGAATTTTTACACATAAAATTATGCTCAACATCAAAAGTTACGAGTTCAATTCACTATAATAATTTTTTTGCCCCTAAAATATATATTAGTTTGAGCAAATATAACTAAATTCACGTGAATCCGTACTGATATTGTTGATCCGGTACCGGAAACAAGTAGAATTAAATAATTCAATTCCAAACGAACAACGTGTTTATTATCTCCTTATTGACTGTTGCTTATGGTTTAATTCAACTAAACCATTCAAGTGCTTATAACCACCATAATCCAATATACTAATCATGCATATTGCTCACTTTTCTGCTCCTTTAATGGAACTGATTACGGGATAACAAACATGTAGCAATTAGTCGTGCTTTTATATTAACAATCATTATACACTTCACCAAATGCTAAAGATTTGTGATTTAAATATCAACTTTTCTAATTGTTTCGGTATAAAAGCTTTCTACCATTATAATGATTTTGTGTGATGCTTATTATGAACTGCCATGACTTCGTGTAATTTAGTATATATGGGGTGATTAATGCGTCTGACTTATTATCCCACTAATTGAGCATACATTATGACCTTATTAGCTTAGTGATACTCTTTTTGTTAAATACATATGTAAAATCCACAAGTAATTATTGAAAATATCGAACGGCAATGCACTAATTAGTTTTTAGTTGTTCATTATTGCCCGAGGGATGGTTACGTTAGCTACAATAATATTTTAAGGGCAATAATAATGTGGATACTCCTAAATTTCTCATGGAAATAAGACTCCTTAGGTAAAAATTATGTGATACTCGGGCACTTTTAATTAGCTCTTATACTACTTGGTCATTTTTAAAAATGTTTAAGGCAAAATACATAAGTTGGCACTTGAACTATACCCCAAATTCTTGTTACACATATCATATTACACACGCAACCTTTCAAAATTGTGTCTAGTACACACCACTTTTTTCTTGACCAATTTTTAAAAATAAGCGTAGTGTCATGCACCAATAACGCCATGACACGTGTTAATAATTTTTTTAAAAAAGATTAAACACTTAAATCAATTTCTCTTTTCCTCGTCTCTTTCTCCCTCAGAAGAAAGCCACCATACTTAAAATTCTTCTTTTTTTAAAGACCCATTTTCTTCATCCTATTTGTTCTTCTTTACTATATTATTTCTCCTTACTCTATAAAATTTTCACCATTTTTAGTTTCTAGGTTTTGTTTGTTTTATTCGCTGTGGAATCACCATTGTTACCGATGGGTTTGTCACTGTAACAATGGCCGGAAAATGGAGGTCGCCGTCGTTTGCCTTTTTTTAACCAAGCGAGGCCAGATTTGAACGAAGAACACCAGCTTGCCGTACGCGGAGAAGATCTGAGCTCGTCGACCATGAACTGACAACGGATTCCGGGGACGACATGGGCTCCAAATGGGGAAGAAGGGCCTGGATATCTTTTCTTTTTTATTTAATTATTAAATTAACAAAAATAAGAGGACAAATAAGATTTAGACATGTGTGCTTATATAAGGATTTGGACAGATAATGCATTGGTTTGACGCACTCATTTTTTTGTTAAACACGTGCGTGCCATCTCGCAAAAGTAGTGTGTATTAGGCATAATTTTAAAAAGTTGCGTATGTAATATGATATATGTCCTCATAAAGTGTGTAACTGTAACGACCCGATCGGTCGTTTTGAGAATAATAGCCCCGATCCCCTATTAACTATTTTTCCCAAAAAGATTTCTGCTATTGTGACTTGCCGGGATGATTGGTTTTGAGTTTCGGAGTGTTTTGGGACACTTAGTCCCTAAACGAGAGCTTAATCCTTAAGATTTGGACCGTAGTCGGAACTATATGAAGACGACTCCAGAATGGAATTCCGTCAGTTTCGTTAGCTCCGTTAGGTAATTTTGGGTTTAGGAGCGTGTCCGGATTGTGTTTTGGAGGTTCGTAGCTCATTTAGGCTTGAAATGGCGAAAGTCAAATTTTTGGAGTTTTGGGCCGGTAGTGGAATTTTTGATATCGGAGTCGTTTTCTAATTCTGGAAGTTGGAGTAGGTCCGTAATGTTGATTATAACTTGTGCGCAAAATTTGAGGTCAATTGGATGTGATTTGATAGGTTTCGACATCGGTTGTAGAATTTTAAAGTTTCAAGTTCTTTAAGTTTGAATTGGGGGGTAATTCGTGATTTTAGCGTTGTTTGATGGGATTTGAGAGCTCGACTAAGTTCGTATGGTATTTTAGAATTGGTTGACATGTTTGGTCGAGGTCCCGGGGGCTCAAGTGTATTTCGGATGCTTAACGGGTGAAAGCTTGGACTTAGAGGAATTTCTGATTTTTTGTTGGTTCTCGTGTTTTCGCACCTGCGGTGGGGAGTCCGCAGGTGCGGCCTCGCAGAAACGTGGCTTGCAGGCGCAGATGCGAGAAAGTCGAGAGTTGGCCTGGGGTCGCAGGTGTGAGGAAGTTCCGCATCTGCGATGCCCGCAAATGCGCAAGATGCGCAAAAGTGGAAGGGCTGTCCACAAGCGCGAGCGCACATGTGCGGCCTTTTCGTCGCAGGTGCGAAGGCAGGGGGGGTAAGTGAGTTACGCAGATGCGCACATTTTCCGCACAAGCGCACCCGCAGGTGCGAGCCCAGGTTCCGCAGGTGTGAAAATACCTGGGCAGTGATTAAAACCGAAGGGCTTCGCGATTTTTATCATTTTTGGCTTTTCAAACTCGGGTTGGGGCGATTTTTGAGAGCATTTTCGAGGCATTTCTTGAGGTAAGTTCCTTGTGCTTATTTTTGGTCAATAATTTTACCTTGCCATGTATTTTTCCACCTAGTTAATGTGTATTTAAGGTGGAAATTGGAAGTTGGAGACTAAGGATTTGGGAGTTTGAATTGTGGATTGGAGGACCATTTGATGTCGGATTTTAGTAAATTTGATATGGTTAGACTCGTGAGTGAATGATCTTTCTAGTTTTGTGAATTTTGTTGGGTTTCGAAATGTGGGCCCCAGGGGCCGGGTTTGAGCCAATTTATAATTTTGGCCTAATTTTATAGTTTTTCTTGTGGGATTCATTCCATTAGCGTGTATTGATGGTATTGTACAGTTTTGAATAGATTCGGGCCATTTGGAGTCAGATACTCGTGGCAAGAACGTGATATCAAGTTGATTTGAGTGGTTCGAGGTAATTGGCTTGCCTAACCTTGTGTTGGGGACTTTCCCCTTAGGATATCTTGATATTATTTGGTGTGTGGGCGCCGTGTACGTGAGGTGAGGAGTACGTACACAAGCTATTATTGCAAAAAAAAAATCATGTTTAACCTTTATAAATCATAAATTGCTTCTCTTATTAATTGTACTAATATGTTTAATTGTGTAGTTTAGACTAAAAAAACATGCTTATGTGTTTTAACTGGCTAATTGACATTCTGTGCGTCATGTTCAGTTAAGTCCTTATTTGCCTTATCTGTATCCAGTATAACTCGATGTCATACCTGTCATTTCATCTTGCGTTGCATATTTAAATTGGGACTACGGACGTATTCCGGTAGATTCTCCTGTACTGCATATTTACTTTGGGACTACAGACGTATTCCGGGAGATCCCCCAGCACTGTATATTTACTTTGGGACTACGGACGTATTCCGGGAGATCCCCCTTGTATTGCATATTTACTTTGGGACTACGAACGTATTCCGGAAGATCCCCATGTACTGCATATTTACTTTGGGACTACGGACGTATTCCAAGATATCCCTCAGCACTGCATATTTACTTTGGGACTACGGATTCCGGGTGATTCCACTGTACTGCATATTTATTTGAAACTACCGGATGGTATCCTGAGAGATTTCCCACTGTGTTTACCTTGTTTTGAGCCGATAGCTCCCTTAACTGTTAAATTTTCGAGAATTTCTTTAACTGTGTTACCGTAAATTCTACTTATATCTTTTACTGTTTAATTTATTATATTTACTCTGGTAGGGCCTTGACCTGACCTCGTCGCTACTCGACCGAGGTTAGGCTTGGCACTTACTGGGTACCATTGTGGTGTACTCATGCCCTTCCCTGCACATGTTTTTGTGTGTAGATCCAGGTGCGAGCTATCAGCCTCGGGGTTAGTACGTGTTGCTGATTCTAGGAGACTTCAAGGTACTTCTGCTTGCGTCCGCAGATCTTCGGAGTCCCCTTCTACTCCCTCGCCTAGATACTTTCTTTATTATCCTCAGACTTTTATATAGAGCTACATAAATTATAGCAGCTTGTGACTTAGTGATATTCTGGGTTTTGGGAAACTATTTTGCATATGCCGAGTGGTGCTACTCTTGGCTATTTATAATATGTTGTTTACCTTCAAAATGTTGTGTTTACTTTATATTTTTCGCAATATTAGGCCTACCTAGTCGTAAAGACTAGGTGACATCACGATACCTTACGGAGGGTTAATTTGGGGTCGTGACAAGTTGGTATCAGAGCACTAGGTTCGTAGGAGTCGCGAGTCACAAGCCGATTTATTAGAGTCTCGCGGATCGGTGCGGAGACGTCTGTACTTATCTTCGGGAAGCTATGTAACTATTAAGAACAATCATATTTCTTTGATTTTCTTATCGTGTGAGTTATTGACAAAAAAAAACAAATTAAGATTCTATTCTATTCTTTTTCACAAATGGTGAGGACCCGCAATGGGAGGATCGGCGATCAGGCACCCTAGCCCCCTGCCAGAGCCACCAGAGGCCGGGGTCGGGGTAGAGGACGACCATGCGGTGCAGCCCGAGCACCTGCGAGAGCTGCGTCAGAGGAGACCCCAGCAGCTCCAGCTGGAGGGCCAGCGCCAGAGATCCCTATTGCTACTCCAACTCTCCAGGAGACTTTAGCTCAGGTTTTGAGCATGTTCAGCACTCTGGCTCAGGCTGGACTATTTCCGATAGCTTCCGCTACATCTCAGGTCGGGGGAGGGGCACAAACTCCCGCAGCCCGTACCCCTGAGCAGAGGGTCCAGGTTGATCAGGCCCTAGAGTAAATTCATATGCCCCAGTGGCTCCGGTTCAGCATGAGATCAGGGTAGCTGCTTTTGAGGCAGAGCAACTCAGACTTGAGAGGTACACGAAGTACCACCCACCTACTTTCAGCAGACTAGCTTTAGATGATGCTCTGGGTTTTCTTGAGGAGTGTCATCATATTCTCCGCACTATGGGCATTGTGGAGACGAGTGGGGTTTCTTTCACCGCTTTCTAGCTGAGGGGAGCAGCATATCGGTGGTGGTGTGCCTATGAGCTGAGTAGTCCGGACGAGGCAGCCTTACTCACTTGGACTCACTTTTCAGAGATGTTCTTGCATGAGTATGTTCCTCAGAGCCTTAGGGATGCTTGGCGTGCAGAGTTCGAGCAGTTGCGTCAGGGTTCTATGACTGTGTTAGAGTATGCAGTCTGTTTCAGTGGGTTAGCTCGCCATGCACCGGCTCTGGTTGCTACAGTCAGAGAGAGGGTCCGTCGCTTCATTGAGGGACTCCACCCCAGTATTCGGACCAGTATGGCCAGGGAGTTGGAGATGGACATCACTTATCAGCAGGCAGTGAGCATTGCCAAGAGAGTGGAGGGCATGTTCGCCCGGAACCGAGAGGAGAGAGGGGCCAAGAGGTCTCGAGAGACTAGTCATTATTCAGGAGCTCGTGCACCAGCAACACGCTATGGTAGGGGTTTTGTGAGTTGCCCTATTCATTCAGCTCTTCCAGCAGCCAGCGGTGTCCCAGCTCCTCCTAGACCTCAGGAGCCCTATTATGCACCGCCAGTATCCAGTATGCTTCGAGGTGCTATTACTAGTCAGTCCAGTAGGCCAGGTCCGAGTCGGTCTCAGCCGCCACGTCCTCCGAGAGGTTGTTTTGAGTGTGGTGACACTCGTCACCTGGTTAGAGATTTCCCCAGAGCCAGGAGGGGTGCACCTCCACAGACTTGTCATCCTCTACGTGCTTCACCGGGTCCTCCGGCCCTTCTTCTAGCACCAGCTGCTACCCCACCTCCTCAGCCAGCTCGAGGTGGAGGTCGGGGAGGTCGAGGTTGCCCTATAAGGGGAGGCCAGGCCAGGTTCTATGCCCTTCCATCCCATTCAGAGGCCGTTGCTTCAGATTCAGTCATCACAGGTATCGTCCCTGTCTGTCATAGGGATGCATCAGTATTATTTGACCCAGGCTCTACGTATTCTGCTCCATATTTGGGGATATCTCGGGATTCTTTGAGCTTCCTTGTTTATGTATCTACTCATGTGGGAGATTCTCATTGTGGACCACGTATATCGGTCGTGTTTGATTGCTCTTAGTGGTTTTGAGACCAGAGCCAATTTGTTATTTCTCAGTATTGTAGATTTTGATATTATCTTGGGCATGGACTGGTTGTTGCCCTATTATGCTATTCTTGATTGTCACGCTAAGACCGTGATGCTGGCTATGCCAGGTTTGCCAAGATTAGAGTGGAGAGGTACCTTAGAGTATACTCCTCGCAGGGTCGTTTCATTTCTTAAAGCTCAGCGAATGGTTGAGAAGGGGTGTGATGCGTATTTGGCCTATGTGAGAGATGTCAGTATTGATACCCCTACAGTTGAGTTAGTTCCAGTAGTGAGGGACTTCCCAGATGTGTTTCCAGCTGATCTTCCGAGCATGCCGCCCGACAGAGATATTGATTTTGGCATTGATTTGTTGCCGGGCACTCAGCCCATCTCTATTCCTCCATATCGTATGGCTCATCCTGAGTTGAAGGAGTTGAATGAGTAGTTGTAGGAGTTGCTTGATAAGGGTTTCATCAGGACCAGTGTATCACCTTGGGGTGCTCCGGTCTTATTTGTGAAGAAAAAGGATGGTTCTATACGTATCTGTATTGATTATCGGCAGCTGAACAAGGTTACAGTGAAGAACATATATCCTTTGCCTCGCATTGATAATTTATTTGATCAATTACAGGGTGTTAAGGTGTTTTCCAAGATTGACTTGCGTTCTGGCTATCATTAGTTGAAGATTCGGGAGCCGGATATCCCGAAGACTACTTTCAGGACCAGATATGGTCACTATGAGTTTCTTGTCATGTCATTTGGGCTGACCAATGCCCCAACAGCCTTTATGCATTTGATGCACAGTGTATTCCGGCCTTATCTTGATTCCTTCGTCATTGTGTTTATTGACAATATCCTGGTATATTTCCGGTCTCGGGAAGATCATGAGCAGCACCTGAGGACCGTGCTTCAGACTTTGAGGGATAAGAGGTTGTATGCAAAATTTTCTAAGTGTGAATTCTGGCTTGATTCAGTGGCATTCTTGGGCCACATAGTGTCTTGTGATGGGATCAAGGTAGATCCGAAGAAGGTGGAGGCAGTGCAGAGTTGGCCTAGACCGTCATCAGCTACGGAGATCCGCAGTTTCCTTGGTTTGGCGAGGTATTACCGTCGCTTTGTAGAGGGATTTTCATCCATTGCAGCACATATGACCAGGCTGACCCAGAAGGGTGCTCCGTTCAGGTGGACCGAGGAGTGTGAGCAGAGCTTTCAGAAGCTCAAGACAGCTTTGACTACAGCCCCAATATTAGTATTGCCTACAGGTTCAGGGTCATACACTGTCTACTGTGATGCCTCGAGGATTGGCCTTGGAACGGTATTGATGCAGGACGGTAGGGTGATTGTCTACGTGTCTAGACAGTTGAAGGTGCATGAGAAGAATTATCCAGTTCATGATCTCGAGTTAGCAGCTATTGTTCACGCCCTGAAGATCTGGCGTCATTATTTGTATGGTGTTCCCTGTGAGATTTGCACTGATCACTGGAGTATGTAGTACTTGTCTAGGCAGAAGGACCTTAATTTGCGTCAGCGGAGGTAGTTGGAGCTACTTAAAGACTATGATATCACTATATTATACCAACCGAGGAAGGCCAATATAGTGGTCGACGCCTTGAGTCGCCGGGCAGAGAGTTTGGTGAGCTTGGCATATCTTCCGGCAGCTGAGAGGCCCTTAGCCTTGGATGTTCAGGCCTTATCCAACCACTTTGTGAGATTGGATATTTCAGAGCCTAGCCGGGTATTAGCTTGTGTGGCTGCTCGGTCTTCTCTTTATGACTGTATCAGGGAGCGCCAGTACGATGATCCTCATCTTCTAGTTATTCAGGACAGGGTTCGGCAAGGTGATGCCAGAGATGTGACTATTGGTGATGACGGTGTGATGAGGATGCAGGGCCGGATCTGTGTGCCCAATGTAGATGGGCTTCGGGAGTTGATTCTTGAGGAGGCCCATAGCTCGCGGTACTCCATTCATCCGGGTGCCGCGAAGATGTACCAGGACTTGAGGCAGCACTATTGGTGGAGAAGAATGAAAAAGGACATAGTTGGGTTTGTGGCCAAGTGTCTCAACTGTCAGCAGGTTAAATATGAGCATCAGAGACCGGGTGGATTACTTCAGAGGTTGGAGATCTCAGAGTGGAAGTGGGAGCGGATCACCATGGACTTTGAGGAAGTTCGATGCTATTTGGGTGATCGTGGATCGGCTGACCAAGTCAGCCCATTTTATTCAGGTGCTGACTACATACTCTTCGGAGAGGTTGGCTGAGATTTATATCAGAGAGATTGTCCGCCTTCATGGTATTCCAGTATCCATCATTTTAGACAGAGGTACACAGTTCACATCACGGTTTTGAAGAGCCGTACATCAGGAGTTGGGTACTAGGGTGGAGTTGAGCACAGCCTTTCACCCTCAGACGGACGGGTAGTCCGAGCACACAATTTAGATTCTTGAGGATATGCGCTGTGCCTATGTGATGGAGTTTGGAGGGTCATGGGACCGATACTTGCCACTTGCAAGTTTGCTTACAATAACAGTTACCAGTCCAGCATTCAGATGGCACCGTATGAGGCTTTGTATGGTAGGCGGTGCCGGTCCCCAGTGGGATGGTTTGAGCCGAGCGAGGCCCGATTGTTAGGTACAGATTTGATCCAGGATGCCCTAGTTAAGGTGAAGGTGATTCAGGAGAGACTTCACACAGCCCAGTCCAGACAGAAGAGTTATGCAGACCGTAAGGTTTGTGATTTGGCATTTATGGTTGGTGAGCGGGTCTTGCTTCGGGTATCGCCTATGAAGGGTGTCATGAGGTTCAGGAAGAAGGGCAAGCTGAGCCCGAGGTTCATTGGTCCTTTTGAGATATTGCGGCGAGTTATGGAGGTTGCTTATGAGCTTGCCTTTCCTCCCAGCCTAGCAGGAGTTCACCCGGTATTCCACGTGTCTATGCTCCGGAAGTATCACGGTGATCCGACTCATGTATTGGATTTCAGCTCTGTTCAGTTGGACAAAGATCTATCTTATGTTGAGGAGCCAGTAGCCATTTTGGACAGGCAAGTCAGAAAGCTCAGGTCAAAGAATATTGCTTCAGTAAAGGTTCAGTGGAGGGGACAGCCGGTCGAGGAGGCGACTTAGGAGACCGAGCAGGATATGCGCAGCCAGTACCCTCATCTTTTCACAGTTTCAGGTATGTCTTTATACTCGTTCGAGGACGAACGATTATTTTAAGAGGGGGAGGATGTAACGACCCGACCGATCGTTTTGAGAGTAATAGCTCCGATCCCCTATTAACTGTATCCCCCAAATCTTTTTTCTGCTATTGTGACTTGTCGGGATGATTGATTTTGAGTTTCGGAGTGTTTTGGGACACTTGGTCCCTAAATGAGAGCTTAATCCTTAGAATTTGGACCGTAGTCAGAACTATGTGAAGACGACTCCAGAATAAAATTCTGTCGGTTCCGTTAGCTCCGTTTGGTAATTTTGGGTATAGGAGCGTATCCGGATTGTGTTTTGGAGGTTCGTACCTCATTTAGGCTTGAAATGGCGAAAGCCGAATTTTTTGAGTTTTGGGTCAGTAGTGGAATTTTTGATATCGGGGTCGTTTTCCAATTCCGGAAATTGGAGTAGGTCCGTAATATTGATTATAACTTGTACGCAAAATTTAAGGTCAATCGGACGTGATTTGGTAGGTTTCGACATCCGTTGTAGAATTTTGAAGTTTCAAATTCTTTAAGTTTGAATTGGAGGGTGATTCGTGATTTTAGCATTGTTTGATGGGATTTGAGAGCTCGACTATGTTCGTATGGTGTTTTAGTATTGGTTGAAATATTTGGTCGAGGTCCCGGGGGCCTCGGGTATGTTTCGGATGCTTAACGGATGAAAGCTTGGACTTAGAGGAATTTCTGATTTTTTTCTAGTTCTGGTGTTTTCGCACATGCGGTGGGGAGTCCACAGGTGCGGCCTCGCAGAAGCGTGGCTTGCAGGCGCAGATGCGAGAAAGTCAAGAGTTGGCCTGAGGTCACAGGTGCGAGGAAGTTCCGCATCTGCGATGCCCGCAAATACGCAAGGCTGTTCGCAAATGCGCAAGGTGCGCAGAAGCGGAAAGGTTATTCGCAGGCGTGAGCACGCATGTGCGAAGGCAGAGGGGGGTAAGTGAGTTGCGCAGATGCGCACGTTTTCCGCACAAGCGCACCCGCAGGTGCGAGCCCAGATTCCACAGGTGCGAAAATACCTGGGCAGTGATTAAAACCGAAGGGCTTTGCAATTTTTATCATTTTTGGCTTTTCAAACTCGGGTTGGGGCGAATTTTGAGAGCATTTTCGAGGCATTTCTTGAGGTAAGTTCCTTGTGCTTATTTTTGGTCAATAATCTTGCCTTGCCATGTATTTTCTCACTTAGTTAATGTGTATTTAAGGTGAAAATTGGAAGTTGGAGACTAGGAGTTTGGGAGTTTGAATTGTGGATTGGAGGACCATTTGGTGTCGGATTTTAGTAAATTTGATATGGTTAGACTCGTGAGTGAATGAGCTTTCTAGTTTCGTGAATTTTGTCGGGTTTCAAGATGTGGGCCCTGGGGGTCGGGTTTGATTTCGGGTTTTGGCTTAATTTTGTAGTTTTTCTTGTGGGATTCATTCCATTAGCGCGTATTGATGGTATTGTACTGTTTTAAATAGATTCAGGCCATTTGGAGTCGGATACTCGTGGCAAGAACGTGATATCAAGTTGATTTGAGTGGTTCGAGGTAAGTGGCTTGCCTAACCTTGTGTTGGGGACTTTTTCCCTTAGGATATCTTAATATTATTTGGTGTGTGGATGTCGTGTACGTGAGATGACGAGTACGTACACGGGCTATTATTGCAAAAAAAAAATCATGTTTAATCTTTTTAAATCATAAATTGCTTCTCTTATTAATTGTACTAATATGTTTAATTGTGTAATTTAGACTAGAAAAGCATGCTTACGTGTTTTAACTGCCTAATTGACATTCTGTGTGTCATGTTCAGTTAAGTCCTTATTTGCCTTATATGTGTCCAGTATAACTCGATGTTATACCTGTCATTTCATCTTGCGTTGCATATTTAAATTGGGACTACGGACGTATTCCGTGAGATCCCCCTGTACTGCATATTTACTTTGGGACTACGTACGTATTCCGGGAGATCCTCTAACACTGCATATTTACTTTGGGACTACAGACGTATTCCGGGAGATCCCATGTACTGCATATTTACTTTGGGACTACGGATGTATTCCGGGAGATCCCCATGTACTGCATATTTACTTTGGGACTACAGACGTATTCCGGGAGATCTCCCAGCACTGCATATTTACTTTGGGACTATAGATGTATTTCAGGAGATCCCCTTGTACTGCATATTCATTTGAAACTACGGGACGGTATCCCGAGAGATTTCCCATTGTGTTTACCTTATTTTGAGCCGAGTACTCCCTTAACTGTTAAATTTTCGAGAATTTCTTTAACTGTGTTACCGTAAATTCTACTTATATCTTTTACTGTTTAATTTATTATATTTACTCCGGTAGGGCCTTGACCTGATCTCGTCACTACTCGACCGAGGTTAGGCTTGGCACTTACTGGGTACCATTGTGGTGTACTCATGCCCTTCTCTGCACATGTTTTCGTGTGCAGATCCAGGTGCGAGCTATCAGCCTCGGGATTAGTACGTGCTGCTGGTTCTAGGAGACTTCAAGGTACTTCTGCTTGCGTCCGCAGATCTTCGGAGTCCCCTTCTACTCCCTCGCCTAGATACTTTCTTTATTATCCTCAGACTTTTGTATAGAGCTACATAGATTATAGCAGCTTGTGACTTAGTGATATTCCGGGTTTTGGAAAACTATTTTGCATATGCCGAGTGGTGCTACTCTTTGCTATTTATAATATACTGTTTACCTTTAAAATATTGTGTTTTCTTTATATTTTTCGTAATATTAGGCTTACCTAGTCGTAAAGACTAGGTGCCATCACGACATCTTACGGAGGGTTAATTTGGGATCGTGACAGTAACAGAGATTTGGTATATAGTTTAGGCGCCTATGTATTTTGCCAAAGTTTAACTAACTTCATTTTACATAGTCCTTATTTGTCAGATCTAACTTTTCACCAATTTAATTTGTTCTCAGCATTAATCAAGAAGCTATTTAGTTTTAATCTAGGTGCGTGTGTGTGCATACTCATATAATTTTTTCTTTAGCTAAATATTGTGTAATGACACATTTTACAATTCAATCAAACTCTTCTGATAAAAACAAAATCCACATATTACATAGAATTAAGCCGCAGTTACTGGAGTACGTGAAATGTGAAAACTATAAAAATTCATACTAGTTCAATTTTCAGTAAAAATAAATTTATTTTGGTGATTTTCATTCGTCTAAGTTTTAATGCACAAAATTACTCAACATATATGTTAATAAAAGATAACAATTATACTACAGGAAGATGAAATGTGCGCGAATTAATCCATATTTTCCTGTTATTAAAAGATAAAACTAATCAAATCTGCACTATTGTTAAAACATATCGCAGTAAATGCCTTCAAAGTAAAGCTCATTTTGTGCATTAAGAAAGCGAAATCAGTTTGGTTTAATTTCATTTAAGCTGATAATGGAAAATTTTCGTGAGTAATCCAAATTGGAATTTCGTAATCATATCAGCCATTTAATCACAATACCGTCACCAAGTCAGAATTACGAGATTTTTGCCAAAACACAATCTTATACACTATTTTGGATTTGGTAGAAAAATAGAAACACAGTAAATCCCCAGCTGTCAATAAGTGAAATTCATTTTCTACTAAAAAATGGTCTACTTTGATGTCAGCCTGAGCACTGATCAGTCTCCAGTGTTGACCATAAGTGGAGGAGTCAATTTCCATTGGTCTACTTTTTTTATTTTATTTTTAAAATTAGCAACAAAAAAAATAAAAAAATCTCATGGGCTCCACCCCCTTCTCCTGTTGACAAATCTAAAGCCACCGTTTAGGTAGATTTTTCACACGCGCTTTTATCAGCACGTGATACCAGGTTTTACACCCCAACCCCGCTACCCCGCAGGTTGTCTCTCATTTCTCAACGACAAAAGTAGCACAATAAGACTCCAATGAAGTGGTAGTCTCTTTCTTTTCCTCACCAATACCATTCTTGCTCCTAATTTCTCTTCTGTTAAACACCAATTCTACTACAGATTCAATTAAGCATTCTCTCAAACACATAATCTGCATACCAGTTGTGTCTTCTCAGTTGTTCCTCATTCGCCGGTTGGATCGCCGGTTTCCGGCATGGGACTCTGGCATCTCCGAAAACCCACCTCGTATACATCGAATTTTCTTCACCGGAGCTCAAAATTTAAGCCAACACAATGATGATACACAAATACACACTGAAGTGATAATAAGCTCAGCAACAGTATAATAGACCTATAAAAGCTCCTAACTTTTTTCGCCTTTTTTCTTGTGAAATGGCTAACGTGAATGCTAACCCAGTTGACGCGTTAACTTCTGGCGAAGACGTGGCGGCAAAAGCGATGAACAAGCGATATGAAGGGCTAGTTGCGGTCCGTACAAAAGCTATCAAAGGGAAAGGAGCATGGTACTGGGCTCATCTCGAGCCCATTCTGGTTCAAAACCCAGAAACAAACCTTCCTAAAGCAGTGAAACTCAAGTGTACTTTGTGTGACGCTGCGTTTTCAGCTTCAAACCCATCTCGTACTGCTACAGAGCATCTTAAGAGAGGCACTTGTCCCAATTTTGGCTCTGTCTTAAGGCCCATTTCACAATTACCCCCTTTAGCTTCACCTTCTTCACAGAATCATCGCAAGCGAAGTTCACCACAAACTGGTACTTCGTCAAGTTCCCACCACCAAGTTGGATTGGTGGACAATTACAGAGGTGAAATGGGCTATTCACCAGTCCAAACAGCCCAAGAAATTGTGGCTCACACGGGTTTGAATCATCATCATCAACGTCAGCAGCAGCAGCATCATCATTTGGTGTTGTCAGGTGGGAAAGAGGATTTGGGTGCTTTAGCTATGTTGGAAGATAGTGTAAAGAAGCTTAAAAGTCTGAAAAGTTCTTCCCCTGGTCCAGCTTTGAGTAAGGACCAGGTTGATTCAGCTTTCAATTTGTTAGCTGATTGGTTTTATGAGTCCTGTGGGACAGTCACACTTTCAAGCATTGAGCATCCAAAGTTCAAAGCTTTCCTTAACCAAGTAGGCTTGCCCGCGGTTTCGAGGAAGGACTTTGTGGGAGAAAAGCTTGATTCTAAGTTTGAAGAAGCAAGAATGGAGTCCGAAACCAGAATCCGCGATGCAGCGTTTTTTCAGGTTGCTTCAGATGGATGGGGGAGGGATATTTGTAAGTATGGGGAAGAAACTGTGATTAAATTTATTGTAAATCTTCCTAATGGTACTAATGTATTTCATAAGGCAGTGTATAAGGGGGGTTTGGTGCCATCGGAGTATGCGGAGGAAGTCTTAAGTGAAACGATTAAAGGGTTGTGTGGTAATGTTGTTCAAAGATGTGTAGGAATAGTCGCGGATAAGTATAAAGGTAAGGCATTGCGGAATTTGGAGGTTCAAAATCATTGGATGGTTAATCTCTCATGCCAACTTCATGGAGTTATTAGTTTGTTGAAAGACTTTAGTAGAGAGCTTCCACTTTTTAAAACTGTTACTGATAATTGTTTCAAGATTGCAAATCTTTTCAATAGCAAGTCTCAGATCAGAAATCATTTTAGGAAGTTCAGATCATGTGGCGTTGAGCTTGCAGGGTTGATTAGAGTTCCTTCAGCTGACTGCAATTTATCTAAGAACTTTGGTCCTGTTATCGCAATGTTGGAGGATATACTAAGTTATGCTCGAATACTGCAGCTAGTAGTGGTGGATGATTCCTATAAGGTCTCATGCATAGAGGATCCTGTTGCTAGAGAAGTGGCCGAGATGATACAGGATGTTGGGTTTTGGAATGATGTGGAGGCTACTCATTCACTAGTGAAACTGATTAAGGAGATGGCTGATGACATTGAGGCGGAGAGACCCTTAGTTGGTCAGTGTCTTCTTCTTTGGGAGGAGTTGAGAGCTAAAGTAAAGGACTGGTGTGCCAAATTTAGCATTGCTGAGGGACCTATTGAGAAGATAATTGATACGCGCTTCAAGAGAAACTATCATCCTGCATGGGCAGCTGCATTTGTACTTGATCCATTATACTTAGTGAGGGATGTAAGTGGGAAGTACCTTCCACCATTTAAACGTCTGACACATGATCAAGAGAAGGACATAGACAAGCTTATAACGCGGCTAGTACCGAGGGAGGAGGCTCCCATTGCACTAATGGAGCTTATGAAATGGAGGTTAGAAGGGCTCGACCCACTGTATGCTCAGGCTGTTCAAGTAAAGCAGCGAGATCCAGTAACGGGGCGAATGAAAATTGCAAATCCTCAGAGTAGTAGGCTTGTATGGGAAACTTGCCTGAAAGAGTTCAAGTCGCTGGGTAAGGTTGCGGTTAGGCTTCTCTTCCTTCAGGCGACCTCATGCAGATTTAAATGTAACTGGTCCTTTATGAGATGGGTTTCTCTGCAAGGGAACTCGAGGGTTGGCATGGATAGGGCTCAAAGAATGATCTTCATTGCAGCTCATGCAAAACTTGAGAAACGGGACTTTTCCAGTGACGAGGAGAAGGACGCGGAGATGCTTACTACAGCAAATGGTGAGGATGACATGTTCAATGAAGTCTTTGTAGATGCACCCTCAGTTTAATTTATTTTCTTAATATCTCTTAACTGTTGTAGAATATTGATAAGTCGGGTGTATAAATTCTTTAATTTCTCTTTCCTCCATTTGTTACTTCTAATAGATGGTTTTGAAGATATTGTTTGTAGACAATATGAGGAAATTGAGCTCTGTAATTCCATCAATTGCCTATTGATGATATAACATCCTGTTACATGTGAAGCTAGAGTGCTTGTTTCTGAAGAAAATTGTTCATTCTTGTTTGTAATCATAAACTTTTCCAAGGACAGAAGGGAATTTTTGTAAACTCTTACATATTTTAGGCTAATATCAAGATCTTTGACAATGAGTTGGATCAGGGCAGGCATTATCCTAACTTATGTTCTAAAGCTGTATGTTGCTCATTTCATTTCTTGCAGATATGAGAGTGTTCTGGAAGTGCCTAACTTGTTTAATTTGGTGGTTGTCAGCAAAAGAGATCAGGAGGTTGAAACAAAGTGAGAAAAAAAGAAAAAAGCTTGTACTTTATTTTGATACTAACCTAAGTATTTTTCACCAGATTTATGTGTCACTTTACATTCTGACCATAACCGTGGATACCCGACATCCTCAACCATCGGAGTTGTTTTGCCTTCGTATATCCAACTTTGCATGTATTGAGTTACCTGGCCTGTTTTAAATTAATAAAAATGTTATGGGAAAAACAAAGGAAGAAACTAACTAATATTTTCAGCTTCTTCAGTTGTCAAATATGCATTATTGATTCCCAAGCCTAAGGCATGCTGAAATTTCTCATATTGAACCAACTTCGATTCATTATCCATACAATTGACTGAACTTATATCTGTGCAATCCTTTCTCAGCTTTACTCGCCAAAATGCTAAAGCTTATACCAAACTGTGTGTTTTAATTATTCAATATGTGAGCTTCTGAATTCGGTTGTTATACTCCTTGCTTTTGCCATGTACTTGCTTAATTTCAACTTTGCTTTTGAATATTCATCTATTTATCCAAAAGGAGCTGTCAATTCATGCTGATCTTGACCTTATCATCTGATCAAATGCAACATTAAACTGATTACTCTCATTAAATTGGTGAAGTCCTTTTAGGTGCTATATGTGTTATATATGGACTTGTGAGAATTATCAAACTTAAGGACCTCCTAGGGTGGAGATAAGGTGGTGCCTTTAAGCTATTCTTGGCTATGAGATCATTGACTTGTTCTAATTTTATATGCTTATGTTGGGTGACAAAGTGGAACGGATAAGCAACTTGAAGATGTTAATTATATGAAACGAATAATTTTCCATTAGGAAAAGTTTAAATATGGGAAGACATGTGTAGAATAGTTGTCTGAATTTGGTGTGCTTTTTTCCTCTAGTCAAGTTTCTCTTCATTGTTGGTTGCATGGAAAATCAGATATGCTTTTATGAGATGAGTCAATCTAAGAACAGTCCAGAGGCAGATCCTTGTAGCCAGAAGAAGGAGTAAGGATTAGAGGGGAAGACCTCTCTTTCTTTCTGTTTAATTGTTTAAAATTTGTTCCTTTGTAAATGTGGTACTTTGTTTGAAAATTTCACACCAGAATTTGAATATTGAAAGTTAAAGTTTTTGCTTAGTATTTGGTCACTTCACCTGATTGAAAAAAGCTACTTTGAGCAAACTGTAAGCAAAGGGGGGTTGTCGGCATCATAGCTGAAAAGATTTTTCAACGAATTTTAACTGACTTCTGGCTCTACTTTGCTGCCTGTAACGTTGACTATTAAGATAAGTGGTATTTATGGAGGTATGCTGTTTTTTTTTTTTTTTTTTTTTTTAAGTGTCATCTCACACATTGATCTTTCATAGATACACTGCTGATATAGGACATTACTAAGTTTTAGTTCAGTATTTTTCTTACCTCAATTTTGCACTCTAAAATTTTGTCTGAGAAGAGAACAGTTATTGATTCAGTTGCTATAGATTTTAAAGAATACCTGCAATTCATGACTTACAGGCTGACTTACTGGTTCAATTGGTTATTTAACGAATTCTGGTCTTTGGAAACCTCTATGAAATGATTGTTAGTTTATAATTATGCTGAAATAGGATACTTTAATCATCACTTAATTCCTTTCTTGTGGCTGACTTCTGGACAATCTTAACATGGCATCGTTCGTATCGTACCTACAGGTAAATATTCCAATCTACCGGACATGTTTATAATTATTCATTAACATCTTAAATGTTCAATAGTACCAGGGGATGGTGAAAAAGGTTAAGAGATGGAAAATACAGAAGGTAGGACACTGCTGCATATGGTTTGTATGATTTATTTGGTATCCTATTCTAATTATTGTTATAAAGTTTTGCCGCTTTTCGGAATCTTCAATCATAACTTTGCTACAGTATGATTGTGTTTATCAGATTTTTCTTCTGTTACAAATACTAAATAACTTCTTGATCTTGCAGGACAAAAGATGTGTATTGTACAAGTGAAGAGAAGTTGGGAAGGGCCAAAAAGAGGAAAAGGAATTAAAAAGCCGATTTTTCTGGAGGTGAAATAGTAGAATTTGCTATAGGTACTAATTGATGGAGAGACAAGAGGAATGTGCTGATAATTGCTAACTACTAATAGACTGCTCAACCAACTGGAGGAATAAGCCTTTTTCACTCGTATGGTATGGTTTTTGATTTCATAGTTCAAATGTTAGACATGTTCCTGTTTTAAAAAGGGTGAAGCAGAATGATGATTTTCAACAGGAAATCACTCTTTTTCTACGAGAATCTACACACTTTTAATGCTCCCCCCATTATTACCATTTTCTTTTCATTTATCTCTATATCTGCGGAAACGGGAGTCTTGGAGTGATAGTAAAGTTGTCCCCATACGTCACGGTTTCGAGACGTGGAAGCAGCCACGCATGCTTGCATTAGGGTAGGCTGTCTACATCACACCTCTAGGGGTGCGGATGCATGATGCTTTGTGCACCGGACTGCCTTTTTTTTTAAAAATCTCTGCATCGAAGGGAAACCTTGACGTAACTGTTAAAGTTGTTGACATATGACCGGGAGGTAATGGTTCGAGCCGTGAAAACAGCCTCTTGCAGAAATGCAGGGTAAGACTGCGTATGATAGACCCTTGTGGTCCGGCTCTTCCCCGGATCCCGCGCATAGCGGGACCTTAGCGCACCGGGCTGCCTTTTTTTAAAAAAAAATCTCTACATCTGCCCACTTCATACTAATCTTGATAACATCTGAATTATTATTGAAAGCTGGAATTACATACTTCTTTTGGTGTAATTTTCATTGCTTCGAAATGCTTCTTCTGTCTTCTTTTTACACCTTGTTTTACTGGATTGAGTTATGTTAGCTAGGGGATGACGAGTTTTGATGTGAATTTTCCTACCAAAAGTACTTGGATAGAGTTCCAATAGTTTGTAAACGTCCACTAAAAATAGAAATGTTGCATTTCTAATTGAATATTAGCTTAATATATTCTTATACTGATAACCTTGTACCATACCATAGAGTTACCCGTGCTAGTAAGAACGTGGAATTAGTCGAGGTGCTCGCAAACTGATCCGGATATTACAATTATCGGAAGGAAAAACAAAATTTGTGGCATACCATCGAATCTACTCCACTCTACGTTCTTTCCTTGTGATTCAACTACAGTGGATATAAATTGTTATAAAATGGAGAGTGGTAGATGTGAATGATATATTGTTTTTCTTATTTTGGAAGCAGCTTTGCTCCAATTGCATTCTAATTGGTGTACAACCTCTTTCTTTGCGTTACGAATTTCTTTATATAGTTAAGGAGTTGCCTTTCGCACCTAATGTGAAGACTTTTGGCACTGGCTCTCTTTCTGTTTTTTCTTTTTAAATTATATAAATTATAACAGTATTTTTCAATCTGATGTCCCTCTCTGTTTCTTCTCACCATCTTTCTCTTCTTGTGACCCTCTTATAAAAGTTGTGATCATGTATTTGAAATGTCACAAGTTTATTTTTTCACTGACTACTGTTCAATTTATACTACGATGTTAATTCTATGAAAAACCAAAAAAAAAAAATCAAAAATATCATGTACGATTTCATAATTCATAATTAATGTGAAAGAGGGTTACTTGTATGACCCAAAAAATGAATACGTAGAAAAGAGGTACATAATGCCTTTCCTCCTCATATCTAATCATATTATAATTGATAATACCAACAAAAAAAGAGGAATTTATAAAAAGAATACATATGTTGTAGCTATAGAAAAATCTCTCAATCACTTTTTCTCTCAATGTATCAATAATAAATGTGGTCCTAGACAAGCATCTCATCGTCGTTATTTTGTGGTCCTTACTCCTTAACTTATTACAAACGCAGAGTTAAAGTTAATGATGTTTTTTCTAGACTAGATTATGGTTTGGTCGTCTTAATCTGCTACAGTGAAAATACACGTTTGAGTAGACTTTTATTAAGCATTGGGTACCTTTGAGTAATGATATCCACTTGAGTTAAAACCATTTGAAGGTAAACAGAAGCAGCCAACCACAAATATATCTGATTAGACATAATTGGTAGGTTATTGCTGGCATTGACACTAAATTTGTGAATTTGAAATTACACCCTCTATTTCGAGTGTCAAGAATTTTTTTACAGAGACATAAAGGGGTCGTTTTGATGCGATGGATAAGCAAAAATAATAACGGGATAAAATTTTAGTACTGTCTTATCCTTTGTTTGATTACTAATTTTGGGATAAGTTATCTCAGAATTAAAAATAGTATCGGAATAACTTATACCTGCCAGAGGGTGAAATATAAATTATCTCAGGATAAAACACTAAAATTAATAATCCCAAAATTAATACAACATGCGAAACAATCAATAAGAAATAATATCGGGATAACAAATCACAATATAACTTGTCTTCAAACCAAACGACTCTCTTAATATCCGTTAAATGATATGAGATTTATTTGTTAGAACTGAATAACATCACCGGAAAGGAGGAGAAAACAGTAGAATCATTTAACTTTTTGAAGATTGATGTTTCTGCTTTAACATTTGTACAACTTGTAATGCAGGTGGTAGTTTTTGGAGAAGAAAATATAAAGTTCAAATATTCTTAGGAAGCAGTTTTTATGTAATTCAGTACAATTTAGTGTTTACATAAGTAAAATCATTGTCTGCCAATAGAGGAATAAATGATTACTGCCATCAAATCTCTACTTTGGTTATATATGGTTATTATTACGGTTCACTGTAATTATAACCAACCTCTAAATTCTAATTATTATTATTTTGGTTATATTCCTGTGCTTCTATTATTACATATCTTGTACGGTGAAATAAAGTGACCACATACCTAAAACATATCATTTCTATTACAGTCTAAAAAGTAACGCATTATCTACCAAATGGTCCATCACTTTTTGGGTCCACAATTTTTTATTACTACATACTTTCTACGTGTAGCTTTTGTTTGTAACTGATCCACCATTTTCGCAATCTGTAAATGCTTTGCACCTTTTTCTTTTCTTTTCTTATCTCCATTTAGTATAGTCTACATATGGAAATAATCAATTTCTTTCTCAATAACAATTACTGTAGTTATTTAGCAATCTGAACTTCTTCAAAATATTACTAGATGTTTTAGAAAAAAGATGAAATTATTTTTTACTTTTTTTCAAATATATAACTTACTCTCCTAATGAATGGAGTGACAATTTAATGAGGCATTCAAATTCAAAGATTGAGAAAGGATAGTTTAGATAGATCTTTTTTACGGTTGAGGTTGGTACATATTTGATTATTAGTGTGTAAAGCCCTTAGAAAACAGACCATATGGACTAGAGATAATAGTTCCTTCTTCCTTGTCAGAAATATCTAAATTGGGAGCAAACAGAACTCATGATTTTAGCCCAATATTGTCATCCATTTGCTTTGAGCCTGCTTGTCACCATTTTCATCCAGTTTTTCAAGTTTTAAAGGGCAAAACTTGTTTTGTTTACAAGACTGTGATGTTCTTAAGTTATAATAAAATGGTAGAAATTTATTCAAATAATGATTACTAACTTCACGTTACCTTTTAAATTTTATCGTTTTTTTCTCTATACTATAAAATATTCTAGATTCCAGTTAATATCACATTTTTTCAATTGTATTAAATTGAGACAAAGATGTTTGTGGAAATACACAGTCAGGAAACTTTGTAACTTATTCTTTATTGATCCACTGGTTTTAGTTTTGACGTGTTTAAATCTATTTCGGTGAAACAATCCAAATACAAGAATCAAAGATTCAAATGATACATCTAGTGATGCAAGAGTAAAACACAATGCACCTACAGAGAGTCATGAAGTACTTTAGTAATGTCGAGTTTTAGCTAATAAAAGCATAACACAAACTTGAACATGAGATGGAATCGAAACAAATACTATAGAATTTCTCATACCCAGTCCATACACAAATGTCAAGGACGTGATATCCTATTAAACATATTTCTTGGATCTTCATCCACTTAACAACTGAAAAGCAAATACACATTTTCAGGTGCTCTTTTCTTTTTCTATTTAAGACTATCCTTTATTTTATTTTATTTTATTTTATTAGCTATACTACATCAAGCAAAAGAGGAAACGAAAGCAATCCACGCCAAAACTCTCAAACCACACTTTATTTTTATTGTTTAACCTTCTTTCCAGACGTATATAGGAAGATGCTTCTCACAGTATATTCTGCAGTCAAGCAAACCTATTCCGCGACCTGTGCACTAGCTGCCTCCATCAGGCCGTTGCGTATCTGATCACCAATGTCACGAACATGGCCAGGACCATGTGGTATGAAAACTGTCGTGTTCTTTGAGGAGTTTCCAAGGTCTTTGATGGTGTCAAAGTACTGGGTGATCATTATAAGATCCATCACTTCTTTAGCAGAAGTGCCTTCTACTTTATGTGAGAAGTTCAAGATGTTTTCTCTCAAACCATCTGTAATTGCCTGCCTCTGCCTGGCAACCCCAACCCCACCTAAATACTTGGCTTCAGCCTCAGCTTCTGCTTTCTTAACTTGGAGAATCTTTTCTGCTTCTCCCTTGTATACACTAGCAAGCTGCATCCTTTGAGCTACAATACAGAATAAGATAAGAGCATATTATAGTTCAGATAACTGTCAATCCACGTCTCAGATAACCACAATCTATAATCTATTACGATACCTTGGGGGAACAATATCTTTTATGGCAATAATAAATATCTGAATCTCTTTATACCATGTTGTCCTCCATTATTTTAATCATTTAGTACTTCAGGAAACAAAAGGGACAGATTAGGTAAACTTTATCTCTCCACACACCATGTGTCCTTAATAGGCACCATGCTTGAAGATCACAAATTCCAACAGGTGCATTTGAACTTACTAAGGATTACAACAGATTGGTATCATCAATGTCTAATTCATACACCAATTGAGAAGTAGAAACTAAGTATTTTCGAAGTAGAAAAGGCAGAAAACTAAAATACCATCAACACTCTGTTTGTATGTCTATGTCAATTCCCCTTCAAAAGGTAAACCACACATCAAGAAATTTATTCATATGCAGAACTACACTATCAACTAAGTATTGTCAACACAGTTTTGTACACTAATTCAGAAGTAGGAAACTTAGAAACTTAAGTACCATCAACAGAGAGAAAAAAAGGAATGTACCATCAACATTATATTTGTATACTAATTCAGAAGTAGAAACTACTCCCCTTCTTACCAGCATTTATCTCGTTCATCGCCTTTCGCACAGAAGCATCAGGAATAATGTCAACCATCAGTATGTGCTCGATGTTATATCCATAAGCACCCATCACCTGATATATAAGATAAAATAAGAGACTCCGTGGAAACATGAATTTCCTACTGGGCTGGGGAAAGTTTCAAACCCTTGTAAGCTCTATAACAATGGCATAATGCAAAACATCCCTAAAGCTTCGGTATTACAGAACAGCTTCATGATCCAAACTCTCTCTGTTGCCAATTTCTCCTTTTATATAAGTCAGATTTACAGAGTATATTTTCCTTTTGCTGTGTGCTTCTTTTTCTTCTTCTTCCCCCCTCCCCCAAACCTTTTTTTTGGGGGGGGGGGGGGGGGGCAACAACCACCATACAGTGGGTTCACCTCAATTTCTATTTGACCAGTAAATATATACTAAAACAAATAAAGCTTATTCACGATCAACTTTAAACATTTTTCAATGACATACTAAAGAACAGAGAAGAAAGTACTAGAACACACACCAGACCAAAGCTCAGAAGTTACTGCAGTAGCATCCCCTTTTCCCTTTTGTAATATTTTTCCTTTTTGTGGGGCGCTGGAGGGGATGGAAGGACACTGTCATAAGGTTCTGCCTCATTTCAAATGCATAATAATATATTTTTTTAAATTCTTTGTGAGAGATAAAAAGAAATAGTACAACGTACTTAAGACAGCAGAGTAAAACTGAGTACTTTTCACTAACATATTACATACTGGAAAAAAGACCAGCAGAAAAGCTTATTTTCCTTCAATTAATGAGGAAGGTGACAACTTAGACTTAAAATTTCCACTTTCAAAATTTTGAGAGTATCTTTTCCAAAAGGGTTAATTGGTATTGTCACTTAACCATGCATACTGCTAGATAATAGGAGGAATGCTCTCTCAAAAAAGAAAAAAGAAATTCAGAGGAATAGTACAAAGTAAGGGAGGCAAAAGATCTTGGGTAAGAAACAAGTATTAGAACAATCCCAAGTGGCACTTTGCACGATAAAATCCCAACTAAGAAACAGATAAGTGCTAAAACACCAGAAAACTTTTGGGGAGCAAAAGTTTCCAAATGATTTTGTGCAGTTTAAGACCTTCCTTCCGCAGCAAAATCCAGGCTCCCAATGGTTTGAAACAAATTAAAATTGTGGAATTCATACACAGAAAACATATGAATAAAAGAATTAGTAGCTTTTTCCTTTGCTTTTCTTTTACCACCCCCCCCCCCCCAACTATCCTACCAATCCCCTCTTTCCTGTTGATCAGGTTCTATTCCGAATTTAAAATGGAGCGAGGATTTTTTTTTTCCCAGTCACCATAAGGACACAAATTTACCTTCTCAAGTTCCTCCAACACAGCCTTAGCAACTTCATCCTTTTGCTCGAAAAGTTCATCCAAATTCATTTTGGGGACATGGGCTCGAACGACTAGAACAGTCCAGAACATTGAATGAAATGAGCATCATAGAAAGTGGCATAAATAAACAAGACAAAAGTAAACTCGCAAAAGTGAAACCAAAAGGAGACAAATTACCATCAAATACATAAGCCTGAATCTGCTCCTTTGGATTTTGCAACTCATAGAAAGCATCATCAGCATTTTGCCTGATCACTCTATATTGGATCGAGCACACTAAATGAACAAAGACATTGTCCTGAACAATTGCATATAAGTTAACTTTCTCCAGGCAAATCAACATATTCGATTATTCCCAACTTGAGCTTCTAAAACAAGACAAATTTTATCACTCCGCCTCTATCAAGTATACTGCTATCAATTCCCCAAAAAGATACAAGCTGCTTTATGGCAAAGTAAATTAGATCAAAAGGACCTCAAAAATCAAAGCATTGGAATATCATTCATAATATCATGGAGAACTATGATTAGCTCAGTGTCAATTTGAGGCGAATTGTCCACTTCCAGGAGCATCTAATGATAACATCCCCTACAATGGGGGCAATGATGCTTTAAATTTCCAAAGAACAATTTTTGAGCAATTAATGTGTCAACACACAACTAGACGCTTAACAGAACAATCCATAGAAAGAAAGGAAGAATTACTCCACCTGCAGTTTCTATTCCAGTCCAGATGAGTAAAAAAGAATATAATTGCTCAGCGTGAATTACGCTGAAGAAACTGCACATTATCTGAAATCTAAATGACTTACAAACCGCAAAACTATTCATACATTGAAAACATGAACTGCAGACTAAATGGGCAGGTAAAGTTTTGTGGAAAATTAACTTCATGCTATCCAGAGAGCATCATTCTCTCTGACTTCTTTCAGAAATATAGCACCTCATAAAAAACAGAACAGTACAAGCGTGCTTGATATTCCTACAGGTTACATCAGACTGAATATACTTTCACATGCCGATATTAAGTTTACTCCTTCTAAAGTTTCTATTTCTCACAAGTCACAATCAACATGTCTTAGTGTTTATTCACTCATTTGATTTATGGCTTCAAATACCCTGTAGTTGCACATTTAGCTGATTAATCGATTTCATTTTGTTTATTTAGTACCATGTGTATCAGCATTATAAACATGTAATTTGTGACTTATGACTAACAATAAACATTTGAACAAAAATTGCATTAATAGGAGTGAATTTCGAAACGGCTAATATTAGAATTGTAATTAGCAACTGCAATAAAAAATATATACTATCACTTAAAAATAACCAATCGATCATTCAACTTTTGAATATGTAAAATCGGAAACAGTAGGGTTTTCAGGGACAAAAACGGAATAAAAATTCACCTTGGTTTTAGTCTCGATTTTGACATCGAGAGAACTGATCCTGGTGGAGAGAATTCCAGAAAGGCATTCGCCGGCGAAAGGATTGAAGAAGTTAAGCCCCGGTTCTGCTAGCCTGTCAAAACGTCCCCATTTCTCAACGACACCGACGCTCGCTTGTTCTATGCATCCACAGAATACACAGTTAGCATTTCCCATCGCTTCGTATTGCCAATTAGGGTTTGAGTAAATTTGATGTTGGTGATGAATTCAGGATTAGCGCGTTTTTGTACGAAGACCGCCTTGGCGGGTTTTTACTTCTTTTCTTTTTAATTACCGAATGGATATTTGTTAGCAATAAATTTAAGGGAAAAAGCGGTCACAACTTCTTTCACAAGAAAGATCTTCTTTAAAGAGGGAAATTTGCTTTTAGTCCCTTAAGTATTACCATATGTTTCTTCTGTTTGTAAACTTTTGTAAATTTAACAAATTATTAATTGCTTAAATTATTTAACTATTCAGGTGTTATATCACGTTTTGTACAGTAACTTCATATCTGTGAGCGATATTGTTCTAAAGATAATGTAAATATAAAGCTTTTTATATGTAAAATGACCAGAATGCATATTTTAAATACGGAAAAGGGTCTGATATGTTTCTCCACTACGATAAATTATTTAAAGTTGTCCCCGTTATACTGTTGGACCATAAAACTCCCCGCCGGCTTACTATCCTAACACATGTATTCTTAAGTGGACGAAAGGGACACAAGACATCCATCCGTGCCTTTTTTACATTTGATATCATATTTAATCGACCTGATCCACGATACCCCATACCCAAACCTCATAACCTTTAAAATATAACACAAAATAAACCCATTTCATTCTTTTCTCTTCTTTCTCTTTCATTCTCTAGAACTCTCTAACCTCTCTCTTCTCTGCTGACTGCCGATTTGAATAACAAATGCCATAAATGGTAATACCTTCCTCCATTAAAGTGATTCGTCTCTAGTATATTTTTTCTGTTGGTATTTCATCTTTTTAGTATATTTTCGTTTTTAGGGTTTTTATTCTAGGGTTTCGATTTCTTGGGTTTCATCTACATCCAACTTAAGTTTCTGCAATTTCAGTTATATATTCTTATTTCTTGTCTGTTTCTAGTGTTTGCATGCATGGTTTAAGTCTTTATTGTTGGGCTTCTCTGTTTTGTGGGATTTTGTGAGGTTATGTAGGGTTTGTTTTTTGTCTTTGTTAATAAAGTATAGTTGTGTTGTCCAAAAATTCTGCACTTTTTCATTGTTTATTAACAACAATGGTCCCCAATTGTGTGGCCATTTGATAAAGTATTCAGGTATTTTGGATTCTTCTTTAAGGAGGGGACCTCTTGTCATAAAAAAATGTTCTTTTTGGCTTTAATTATTCTTTTCCACTACTAACTTTTACATTATTTATTTTATATTTTCTAAATGGTATATATTTTTTTTGTGTGTTTGCTAGGTTGTTGGAGGTGCTAGTCAACTTAATATTCAATTACGATGGTGATTGGGTTACTGAACCTGAAGTT
Source organism: Nicotiana tabacum (assembly GCF_000715075.1). NCBI lineage: Eukaryota > Viridiplantae > Streptophyta > Magnoliopsida > Solanales > Solanaceae > Nicotiana > Nicotiana tabacum. The sequence continues at coordinate 74,647,618 of NC_134083.1, forward strand.
GTCTACATAGAAAAATTGGTGAACACTTGGACATGTTATGACTCCGACTTACTTTCACACATAGACATAGTGAATGAATTCACAAATGAGCTAGAATTTTTAGGGGTTCAACAATTTATAGTTGCTGCCCCATATGGTAAATTTTATGTGATTGAATGGGATGATGGTATTAGACATTTACAAAAGTTAATATGTAATGAATTCAATGTAGTGAACCTATTTGGTGTAGATGAATGTTAATCCCCTATTTACTCTATTCCCAATATTGTACAATATGAGGAAGAATCTAATAAAATTGTGGACGATGTTGGTACTGATTGTAGCTTAAGTGATGTATGATATGACTCTAGTACTGATTCTAAAGGATACAATTCTGAAGAATTAGAAGCACTTAAAGCACAAAAGAAAAAGAAAACAACCGAAAAACTTAGTGACTACAAAGAGTTATACAAAGGCATGTCCTTTAAGAACATACCAGAAGCTAGGAAGTGTATAAAGTTGTATTCTCTTGCTAACTAAAAAAGATTGAAATTGGAGAAGAGTGACCTAGAAAGGCTTAGGTATAGTTGTGATATTGTTGGCTGACTTTTTTTTTTGTTTAATTAATATCAAAAGAAAAGTTTGGTGGGGTTAAAATCAAGACTTTAAATGCTTAACTTGATTGTGACACTTCATTTGATAACAAAATTGTTGATTTTAGTACCATTGCACAATATTTCAAGAAGAAGTTACAAGATAATCCTACGTACAAGGTAAGGGAGATGGTGTTAGACTTGAAGAGAATTTTTGAGCTAAATGTTAGTCATGTGAAGTGCAAGAGGGCAACGAGGATGGTATTGGAGTCACTAGATAGTAGTTTTTCAGATGAGTACAATAAACTTGAGGCTTATGCCAATGAATTGAGAGAAAGTAACCCTGGTAGTGATGTGGTTGTTACCCTTTCAAAAGAGTGCACTTGAAGAAGGGAGAAGAAGGTTCTTGAGGATGTATGTGTGTTTACATGCTTTGAAGATGGGTTTCAATCTAGGATTGAGACCTTTTATTAGTCTGGATGGTACTTTTTGAAGGGCAAATCCAAAGGCCAACTGTTAGTGGCAGTTTTACAGGATTCACAGAATCATTTTTACCATTTGGTATGGGCAGTTATTGATAAGGAGACAAAAAATACTTGGAATTGGTTCCTGTAGTTGCTTCAATCTTCTTTGGACCTCATGGAAGAGGAAGGAATCACCTTTATGTCAGTTATGCAAAAGGTGAAGTTTTTGAACAATTATGTTTGCTTCAATTCAATCTTCTATTTACTTTTTAATTGATATATGTTTCTGACCAACTTTGTATGTTCTGGATAATCATTGTAGGGACTACTTGATGCAGTCAAAATAGTCCTTCCACATGCACATCACAGGTATTGTGTTAGACATATTGAGTCTAACTGGTGCAAACAGTACAACACTGGAAAAAACAAGAAGCTTTTATGGTGGTGTGCATGGTGCACATATGCAGAAGATTTCAAGATCAGCTACAAAAATTAGGGGACTTGAACAAAGATGTTGCATAGGCTTTGTTGAGGTACCCACATCAGGCCTGGTGTAGAGCATATATGGACACAACATACAAGAATCAGTCGGTTGATAATAACTTGACTGAATCCTTCAACAAGTAGATTGTGGATGCAAGGCATAAGCCTATAATCAAGATGCTAGAGGACATCAGAATCAAGACCATGAACCTGTTAAGAGAACATGAAGAAGAAGTTAGGAGTTGGAGACATAATTTCTGTCCAAAATGCATGGACTTGTACAATGAGTACCTGTAGATTGCTCAAACAGCCTGTGAAGTAAATGCAAATGGGAAAAATGGCTATGAAGTTACAGAAGGATCTGACAAGCATTGTGTCAATTTGGATGTGAAGAAGTGCACTTGCAGGTCATGGACCTTACATGAATCCCATATCCACATGTTATTAGAGCTATACTTCATGACTCTGGTTATCCAATGATAGAAATCAACTGGTGGTATAGCAAGGAGGTATTTCTGCTGACTTATAGACACAAGATCCATCCTGTTACGGGAGAAACTTTTTTGGAAGATTGAACCATCTCAAGCAATGAAGCCTCTAGAGTTTGTGAAGTTAGCTGACATACCAAAGGGAAAGAAGCAAAGTAAGAGTGGAAGAACTGAAAAAGCTGCCACCAGTTCAGCACCTGCTGCAACAACTGAGCAGGCTGCCACCAGTGCAGCACCTATTGCAACAAAATCAAAAGGAAAGCAGCAGAGGAAGAGGCCAAGTTGTTTGATAGATCATGAACTGAACCAAGTCAGGACAGTTTAACACCTCAAGTTGAAAATGATATCAACTGATCATCACCTCAAGCCACTCAACCAAGTCAGGATAACAGGCTTAGGTTCATGCTTACACCTGGAGTTGTGCTTAGGCCAAGAGTTAGACATGAAGAAGATATTGTGCTTAGGCCAAGAGTTATATTAGAAGTAACTACAAGGCTCAAGATGAGACAACAGGTACAAATACCAGTTGGAACAAGGTCAATCAAATTTACTGGTGATCATACTAGTGTTAGTGTGCCAACAGATCTACCATATTCAACACCAACATTATAGTGGAAGAGGAAGGCTGTTATAAATGCAAATCAGTTGGAAAAACAAGGGCAAGAAAGAATTGGGAAGCTGAAATTAAGGAGAGAAAAATGAAGACAAAGCTGGATTTTTTTGTTATGTGGGGGATGTATTTACTGCAAACTTAATGACATTTATCTCCCATTTAGTATTATGTAATTAATGGTTGGTTCTGAATATTGTCACTAGATATCATATTATGATCCGGTGATGTAATTACAGTTTTTTTGGTGTATGTTTTTGGTGATGTAATTACTGAAGTTACTGTGAAGAAGTGTATGTTTTTGGTGATGTAATTACTGAAATTGGATGCCATATTAATCTAACTATTTCGAAGTTGTAACTTGCCATATTGAAGTTCAATATTGTAAGTTATATGTTGTACGTATTTGTCTTCAAGTGTCTATGATTCGAAGTGTCTTCAAGCATTTGGAAGAAAACATGTTTCATTTACAGCTTTGGTGAAGGAATTAAATAATTAAAACTAGTACAAGTCAGTAGATATGAGCATAAAAAAGGACAGTAGATAGAACATCAAAACACTAGTACTTGGAACATACATTAACAATTGATGTCATTGTTTTACAATGGCTAAGAACATCAAAAGTCAATAGATAGGAGCATAAAAAAATAGTAGATAGAAATGTCTAAGTGTTACAAGAACTAGGAACTGAAATATGAAGCATATGCCATCTTTCTTTTACAGAATTTACTTCATCCACATTGCCGCAACAAATCCAACAAAAAGTGCAACTGAAATCAAAATAAACATCTTCATCTTAACCACTTTATCTTAGATTTCCCTTGCTTTGTTCACTGTAACATTTTTTGCAGCCTCCAAATCTTCAACTTTTTCCAACATTTTGTCCCTTTCTAACGTGCATGACTCCAACAATTGCTTCAACATATAGATTGTAACATTAGCAACATCCAATTTACACTGCATCTTATTGATTTCTATCAACGCTCGGTCCGAAAAGGGTTATTATTGTTATTTTCAATATCCACACGACTCATTCTAACGATAATGAACAATAATTAGGTTATAAGGAATAAAAATTCAATTTTTGTACAAACAATTAACAAACTAAACATATGAAAAATTTCAACTTACTTCAGGTTTAGCACATTTATAGAATCTCCTTCCGGGATTTTGAGGTGTGATCGATCGGAAGTGGTTGGCAATCTCTCCACAATGGCACCTCCTCTTTGATGTAGCACTACACTCCGACATTTGACCCACTTTTACCACCACCAACAGAAAAGGAATTTATGATGAAATTTGTTGAAATGAGCAGTCTCGATGGAGCTTAGAGCTTAGAGGGTTTTGATGGAAATGGATGTAGGAGTATAATTTATGGTTGGAGGTTTATTTTGTGTTATATTTTATGGGTTATGAGGTTTGGGTATGGGATATCGTGGATCAGGTCGATTAAATATGATACTAGATGTAAAAAAGGCACAGATGGGTGCCACGTCTCCCTTCCGTCCACTTAAGGATACATGTGTTAGGATAGTAAGACAGCAGAGAGTTTTATGATCTAATAGTATAACGGGGGACAACTTTAAACAATTTATCATAGTTGAGGGACAGATCAAACCCTTTTCTATTTTAAATATTCAAGGTTAGATATGTTTATTGAAATATCATAAGGACCAAACTTAAAATTAACCAATAATCAAAGGATCAAAAGTGTAATTTCCCCTTTTTAAAATTAGGTCCTTTATAAACTTAAGAATTTTTTTTGAAGATTTTTTTGTATGAAACGTATGCGAGAAAATAGTCCTCTTTTTCTTTTATGTTGCTATATTATGATTTTCTAAGAAAAATATTTTTTAAGACCGTCTTAAAAGAAATAAAGTGTTAGTGTATAGTAGTATTTACAGATGATTTTATCTTGTAAATAGAGATAAAGTTTTATTTCTTAGTTAAAGACTGTCTTATGTTTTTATTAGAGATGGAGTTCCAATTGTCTCTAAAAGTTTTATCTTAGCTTGTTCAAGTTCCTATTCTATGACTAGAACTTTAATGTATTTTTAGGACACTAATAGTATTTGATAAATTACTTTGGGATTACAATTTGTTTTATCCCCTTCTTGCTCCCTCGTTCCTTCTCTCTCACATTTCTCTCTTTTCTTATTTTTTATTTTTTTTTCTCGTTTCTACAATTACGGTATGCGTTTAAAGGAAATAGAATATATTTTTAAGACACTATGTACATGATATGTATCTCTTTCAGTCTTTCTCATTAATTATTGGTTAGATTGATTACCCTTATAGTCAACATTTTAAAATTTCCTTAACTGAAAGCTTCTTAATCATCATATGAAAAATTGAAAGACTTGGTCGAATATTAATAATGTCAACCTTTTTTATTTTCTATTTTGGTAGTTGGTGAGCTATATTCTTTGACAAAGAGGAAATCGTCGACTTAGATTTGCATTTCATCTCCTATCAGAAACAGAAACTAACCTATTATCATTCTCTGGAAAGATCATATATAATTAAACAGAAACTGTATCAGTAGGGTGATGTTTTATACTTCAATGCCACACAAGTTGGGTGATTTGTATGGTGTCAAATTTTCGCGTGCACTAATTATAGAAGTATCTAGTTCTTCTACGTATTTCTTATACTGTTGTGGAAATAGTAAATGCGAAAAGTAAAGAACACAAGTATTTTTACGTGAAAAATACACGGCTCAAAAGGTGAAAAAACCACGACCTATTACTTAGTAGGATTTTTTCCTACACTTTACTAAATCACTGAGCTAAAAATAGCATTTACAAAACTCTTCGCAAACCTAAGGATTACATCTAATTCCATTGTGGCAACCAACCTCTAACTGTTTCCACAACTTCAAGTTAACTCTAACTTGAATACAATACTGAGAGTACCTAATACAATTGCTTCTACATAAAGCTGAAAGGTACAACTTGAAACACCTACTACAATGAAACTAGAATAAAAGACAAACACTTGGAACTGGTTCTTCTATTTGGTTCGTGTAGCTTCAGGTTCACACACTTGAATCACACAAGAGTTGTTTGCAAAATGCCTTGTTATTTTGTTCTCAACTCACATTTAACTTCAACGTTTGTGCGTACTTGTAAAATGAGAACATCCTGCAATATATAGAGTTAGTAGAATAGGAAATAACTTGAGTTCCAATGTTATACTCTTCCTTGGTGGAAGAGTTCTAGTTATTTTCAACTTCTAACTGCTCCCTTATCTAGGATAGAGTTCTCTCGAGTAAGGAGTCCTTCTCCTTATCACTTATTCAATCTTTTTGTTCAAGAGATATCAGATATAACCACTTAAGCTTATCTCCTTCATGTGCATACCTTGTGCTTGAATCTGCCTGTGTCTGTGTACACTGTGTATGGACCTGATTAATGCTTGAGTTCCTTTGTCAATCATCAAAATAAACTTCACTTGGGTCCAACAAATTCTCCCTTTTTGATGACGACAAACTCTGTGCTTTTCATAAGCATAAGACCCTATTTCAACTCAGCTCAACATCAACACAAAGTTAGAACACTTTCCATTTTTAAAGTCACAAATCATCAAGGACCAGGTTCATTAGATTATAAACATCATAGTCCAAAGTAAAAAAGCACAACCTATCTTCCCCTTTTTGGCATCATCGAAAAGTTACATAATTATGTTAGATAACTAGATTTTAATAAAAATTATTCATGGCCACTGGGACTACTTCAAATGTAAATATGGAGTCAAGCATCATATATCAATCTAATGATATTAGCTATCTAAGAAGCATCAACAAACAGTTAGAGCATAAAAGCAGTTGATTGTCATTGATACTAGTCATCCGCAAAGCATAAAAAAAAATAAAGATAGTAGATCATGAACAAAAAGAACAAAAAGAAATCCCATCCGGGTCACTGATTTGTGTTAGGATCGGGTTACCGGATAGTGCAAAATTTAGCCAAACAACGTTATAATGACAATAACAAAGACAATGCAAGTTGGTAATAACGGCAATTAAAGAAGATAAAGAAGACACAAATTTAACATGGTTCGGTCAAGGTAACCTACGTCCACAAGCGGAGAGGAGCAATTTTACTATACCAACAAGAGTACAAAAGAGAGTAAAAAATTAGAGTAAATACTCTAATTAGTCCCAAATAGCCCAAGAGAATAACCTCACAAGATCACTCTAAAGAAAGGGTTCACACAAGTATTTTCCGACACTCACTCTCTTACAAAATACTCTATAATAAAATAAAGAGTTGGCCTGAGGTCACAGGTGCGAGGAAGTTCCGCATCTGCGATGCCCGCAAATACGCAAGGCTGTTCGCAAATGCGCAAGGTGCGCAGAAGCGGAAAGGTTATTCGCAGGCGTGAGCACGCATGTGCGAAGGCAGAGGGGGGTAAGTGAGTTGCGCAGATGCGCACGTTTTCCGCACAAGCGCACCCGCAGGTGCGAGCCCAGATTCCACAGGTGCGAAAATACCTGGGCAGTGATTAAAACCGAAGGGCTTTGCAATTTTTATCATTTTTGGCTTTTCAAACTCGGGTTGGGGCGAATTTTGAGAGCATTTTCGAGGCATTTCTTGAGGTAAGTTCCTTGTGCTTATTTTTGGTCAATAATCTTGCCTTGCCATGTATTTTCTCACTTAGTTAATGTGTATTTAAGGTGAAAATTGGAAGTTGGAGACTAGGAGTTTGGGAGTTTGAATTGTGGATTGGAGGACCATTTGGTGTCGGATTTTAGTAAATTTGATATGGTTAGACTCGTGAGTGAATGAGCTTTCTAGTTTCGTGAATTTTGTCGGGTTTCAAGATGTGGGCCCTGGGGGTCGGGTTTGATTTCGGGTTTTGGCTTAATTTTGTAGTTTTTCTTGTGGGATTCATTCCATTAGCGCGTATTGATGGTATTGTACTGTTTTAAATAGATTCAGGCCATTTGGAGTCGGATACTCGTGGCAAGAACGTGATATCAAGTTGATTTGAGTGGTTCGAGGTAAGTGGCTTGCCTAACCTTGTGTTGGGGACTTTTTCCCTTAGGATATCTTAATATTATTTGGTGTGTGGATGTCGTGTACGTGAGATGACGAGTACGTACACGGGCTATTATTGCAAAAAAAAAATCATGTTTAATCTTTTTAAATCATAAATTGCTTCTCTTATTAATTGTACTAATATGTTTAATTGTGTAATTTAGACTAGAAAAGCATGCTTACGTGTTTTAACTGCCTAATTGACATTCTGTGTGTCATGTTCAGTTAAGTCCTTATTTGCCTTATATGTGTCCAGTATAACTCGATGTTATACCTGTCATTTCATCTTGCGTTGCATATTTAAATTGGGACTACGGACGTATTCCGTGAGATCCCCCTGTACTGCATATTTACTTTGGGACTACGTACGTATTCCGGGAGATCCTCTAACACTGCATATTTACTTTGGGACTACAGACGTATTCCGGGAGATCCCATGTACTGCATATTTACTTTGGGACTACGGATGTATTCCGGGAGATCCCCATGTACTGCATATTTACTTTGGGACTACAGACGTATTCCGGGAGATCTCCCAGCACTGCATATTTACTTTGGGACTATAGATGTATTTCAGGAGATCCCCTTGTACTGCATATTCATTTGAAACTACGGGACGGTATCCCGAGAGATTTCCCATTGTGTTTACCTTATTTTGAGCCGAGTACTCCCTTAACTGTTAAATTTTCGAGAATTTCTTTAACTGTGTTACCGTAAATTCTACTTATATCTTTTACTGTTTAATTTATTATATTTACTCCGGTAGGGCCTTGACCTGATCTCGTCACTACTCGACCGAGGTTAGGCTTGGCACTTACTGGGTACCATTGTGGTGTACTCATGCCCTTCTCTGCACATGTTTTCGTGTGCAGATCCAGGTGCGAGCTATCAGCCTCGGGATTAGTACGTGCTGCTGGTTCTAGGAGACTTCAAGGTACTTCTGCTTGCGTCCGCAGATCTTCGGAGTCCCCTTCTACTCCCTCGCCTAGATACTTTCTTTATTATCCTCAGACTTTTGTATAGAGCTACATAGATTATAGCAGCTTGTGACTTAGTGATATTCCGGGTTTTGGAAAACTATTTTGCATATGCCGAGTGGTGCTACTCTTTGCTATTTATAATATACTGTTTACCTTTAAAATATTGTGTTTTCTTTATATTTTTCGTAATATTAGGCTTACCTAGTCGTAAAGACTAGGTGCCATCACGACATCTTACGGAGGGTTAATTTGGGATCGTGACAGTAACAGAGATTTGGTATATAGTTTAGGCGCCTATGTATTTTGCCAAAGTTTAACTAACTTCATTTTACATAGTCCTTATTTGTCAGATCTAACTTTTCACCAATTTAATTTGTTCTCAGCATTAATCAAGAAGCTATTTAGTTTTAATCTAGGTGCGTGTGTGTGCATACTCATATAATTTTTTCTTTAGCTAAATATTGTGTAATGACACATTTTACAATTCAATCAAACTCTTCTGATAAAAACAAAATCCACATATTACATAGAATTAAGCCGCAGTTACTGGAGTACGTGAAATGTGAAAACTATAAAAATTCATACTAGTTCAATTTTCAGTAAAAATAAATTTATTTTGGTGATTTTCATTCGTCTAAGTTTTAATGCACAAAATTACTCAACATATATGTTAATAAAAGATAACAATTATACTACAGGAAGATGAAATGTGCGCGAATTAATCCATATTTTCCTGTTATTAAAAGATAAAACTAATCAAATCTGCACTATTGTTAAAACATATCGCAGTAAATGCCTTCAAAGTAAAGCTCATTTTGTGCATTAAGAAAGCGAAATCAGTTTGGTTTAATTTCATTTAAGCTGATAATGGAAAATTTTCGTGAGTAATCCAAATTGGAATTTCGTAATCATATCAGCCATTTAATCACAATACCGTCACCAAGTCAGAATTACGAGATTTTTGCCAAAACACAATCTTATACACTATTTTGGATTTGGTAGAAAAATAGAAACACAGTAAATCCCCAGCTGTCAATAAGTGAAATTCATTTTCTACTAAAAAATGGTCTACTTTGATGTCAGCCTGAGCACTGATCAGTCTCCAGTGTTGACCATAAGTGGAGGAGTCAATTTCCATTGGTCTACTTTTTTTATTTTATTTTTAAAATTAGCAACAAAAAAAATAAAAAAATCTCATGGGCTCCACCCCCTTCTCCTGTTGACAAATCTAAAGCCACCGTTTAGGTAGATTTTTCACACGCGCTTTTATCAGCACGTGATACCAGGTTTTACACCCCAACCCCGCTACCCCGCAGGTTGTCTCTCATTTCTCAACGACAAAAGTAGCACAATAAGACTCCAATGAAGTGGTAGTCTCTTTCTTTTCCTCACCAATACCATTCTTGCTCCTAATTTCTCTTCTGTTAAACACCAATTCTACTACAGATTCAATTAAGCATTCTCTCAAACACATAATCTGCATACCAGTTGTGTCTTCTCAGTTGTTCCTCATTCGCCGGTTGGATCGCCGGTTTCCGGCATGGGACTCTGGCATCTCCGAAAACCCACCTCGTATACATCGAATTTTCTTCACCGGAGCTCAAAATTTAAGCCAACACAATGATGATACACAAATACACACTGAAGTGATAATAAGCTCAGCAACAGTATAATAGACCTATAAAAGCTCCTAACTTTTTTCGCCTTTTTTCTTGTGAAATGGCTAACGTGAATGCTAACCCAGTTGACGCGTTAACTTCTGGCGAAGACGTGGCGGCAAAAGCGATGAACAAGCGATATGAAGGGCTAGTTGCGGTCCGTACAAAAGCTATCAAAGGGAAAGGAGCATGGTACTGGGCTCATCTCGAGCCCATTCTGGTTCAAAACCCAGAAACAAACCTTCCTAAAGCAGTGAAACTCAAGTGTACTTTGTGTGACGCTGCGTTTTCAGCTTCAAACCCATCTCGTACTGCTACAGAGCATCTTAAGAGAGGCACTTGTCCCAATTTTGGCTCTGTCTTAAGGCCCATTTCACAATTACCCCCTTTAGCTTCACCTTCTTCACAGAATCATCGCAAGCGAAGTTCACCACAAACTGGTACTTCGTCAAGTTCCCACCACCAAGTTGGATTGGTGGACAATTACAGAGGTGAAATGGGCTATTCACCAGTCCAAACAGCCCAAGAAATTGTGGCTCACACGGGTTTGAATCATCATCATCAACGTCAGCAGCAGCAGCATCATCATTTGGTGTTGTCAGGTGGGAAAGAGGATTTGGGTGCTTTAGCTATGTTGGAAGATAGTGTAAAGAAGCTTAAAAGTCTGAAAAGTTCTTCCCCTGGTCCAGCTTTGAGTAAGGACCAGGTTGATTCAGCTTTCAATTTGTTAGCTGATTGGTTTTATGAGTCCTGTGGGACAGTCACACTTTCAAGCATTGAGCATCCAAAGTTCAAAGCTTTCCTTAACCAAGTAGGCTTGCCCGCGGTTTCGAGGAAGGACTTTGTGGGAGAAAAGCTTGATTCTAAGTTTGAAGAAGCAAGAATGGAGTCCGAAACCAGAATCCGCGATGCAGCGTTTTTTCAGGTTGCTTCAGATGGATGGGGGAGGGATATTTGTAAGTATGGGGAAGAAACTGTGATTAAATTTATTGTAAATCTTCCTAATGGTACTAATGTATTTCATAAGGCAGTGTATAAGGGGGGTTTGGTGCCATCGGAGTATGCGGAGGAAGTCTTAAGTGAAACGATTAAAGGGTTGTGTGGTAATGTTGTTCAAAGATGTGTAGGAATAGTCGCGGATAAGTATAAAGGTAAGGCATTGCGGAATTTGGAGGTTCAAAATCATTGGATGGTTAATCTCTCATGCCAACTTCATGGAGTTATTAGTTTGTTGAAAGACTTTAGTAGAGAGCTTCCACTTTTTAAAACTGTTACTGATAATTGTTTCAAGATTGCAAATCTTTTCAATAGCAAGTCTCAGATCAGAAATCATTTTAGGAAGTTCAGATCATGTGGCGTTGAGCTTGCAGGGTTGATTAGAGTTCCTTCAGCTGACTGCAATTTATCTAAGAACTTTGGTCCTGTTATCGCAATGTTGGAGGATATACTAAGTTATGCTCGAATACTGCAGCTAGTAGTGGTGGATGATTCCTATAAGGTCTCATGCATAGAGGATCCTGTTGCTAGAGAAGTGGCCGAGATGATACAGGATGTTGGGTTTTGGAATGATGTGGAGGCTACTCATTCACTAGTGAAACTGATTAAGGAGATGGCTGATGACATTGAGGCGGAGAGACCCTTAGTTGGTCAGTGTCTTCTTCTTTGGGAGGAGTTGAGAGCTAAAGTAAAGGACTGGTGTGCCAAATTTAGCATTGCTGAGGGACCTATTGAGAAGATAATTGATACGCGCTTCAAGAGAAACTATCATCCTGCATGGGCAGCTGCATTTGTACTTGATCCATTATACTTAGTGAGGGATGTAAGTGGGAAGTACCTTCCACCATTTAAACGTCTGACACATGATCAAGAGAAGGACATAGACAAGCTTATAACGCGGCTAGTACCGAGGGAGGAGGCTCCCATTGCACTAATGGAGCTTATGAAATGGAGGTTAGAAGGGCTCGACCCACTGTATGCTCAGGCTGTTCAAGTAAAGCAGCGAGATCCAGTAACGGGGCGAATGAAAATTGCAAATCCTCAGAGTAGTAGGCTTGTATGGGAAACTTGCCTGAAAGAGTTCAAGTCGCTGGGTAAGGTTGCGGTTAGGCTTCTCTTCCTTCAGGCGACCTCATGCAGATTTAAATGTAACTGGTCCTTTATGAGATGGGTTTCTCTGCAAGGGAACTCGAGGGTTGGCATGGATAGGGCTCAAAGAATGATCTTCATTGCAGCTCATGCAAAACTTGAGAAACGGGACTTTTCCAGTGACGAGGAGAAGGACGCGGAGATGCTTACTACAGCAAATGGTGAGGATGACATGTTCAATGAAGTCTTTGTAGATGCACCCTCAGTTTAATTTATTTTCTTAATATCTCTTAACTGTTGTAGAATATTGATAAGTCGGGTGTATAAATTCTTTAATTTCTCTTTCCTCCATTTGTTACTTCTAATAGATGGTTTTGAAGATATTGTTTGTAGACAATATGAGGAAATTGAGCTCTGTAATTCCATCAATTGCCTATTGATGATATAACATCCTGTTACATGTGAAGCTAGAGTGCTTGTTTCTGAAGAAAATTGTTCATTCTTGTTTGTAATCATAAACTTTTCCAAGGACAGAAGGGAATTTTTGTAAACTCTTACATATTTTAGGCTAATATCAAGATCTTTGACAATGAGTTGGATCAGGGCAGGCATTATCCTAACTTATGTTCTAAAGCTGTATGTTGCTCATTTCATTTCTTGCAGATATGAGAGTGTTCTGGAAGTGCCTAACTTGTTTAATTTGGTGGTTGTCAGCAAAAGAGATCAGGAGGTTGAAACAAAGTGAGAAAAAAAGAAAAAAGCTTGTACTTTATTTTGATACTAACCTAAGTATTTTTCACCAGATTTATGTGTCACTTTACATTCTGACCATAACCGTGGATACCCGACATCCTCAACCATCGGAGTTGTTTTGCCTTCGTATATCCAACTTTGCATGTATTGAGTTACCTGGCCTGTTTTAAATTAATAAAAATGTTATGGGAAAAACAAAGGAAGAAACTAACTAATATTTTCAGCTTCTTCAGTTGTCAAATATGCATTATTGATTCCCAAGCCTAAGGCATGCTGAAATTTCTCATATTGAACCAACTTCGATTCATTATCCATACAATTGACTGAACTTATATCTGTGCAATCCTTTCTCAGCTTTACTCGCCAAAATGCTAAAGCTTATACCAAACTGTGTGTTTTAATTATTCAATATGTGAGCTTCTGAATTCGGTTGTTATACTCCTTGCTTTTGCCATGTACTTGCTTAATTTCAACTTTGCTTTTGAATATTCATCTATTTATCCAAAAGGAGCTGTCAATTCATGCTGATCTTGACCTTATCATCTGATCAAATGCAACATTAAACTGATTACTCTCATTAAATTGGTGAAGTCCTTTTAGGTGCTATATGTGTTATATATGGACTTGTGAGAATTATCAAACTTAAGGACCTCCTAGGGTGGAGATAAGGTGGTGCCTTTAAGCTATTCTTGGCTATGAGATCATTGACTTGTTCTAATTTTATATGCTTATGTTGGGTGACAAAGTGGAACGGATAAGCAACTTGAAGATGTTAATTATATGAAACGAATAATTTTCCATTAGGAAAAGTTTAAATATGGGAAGACATGTGTAGAATAGTTGTCTGAATTTGGTGTGCTTTTTTCCTCTAGTCAAGTTTCTCTTCATTGTTGGTTGCATGGAAAATCAGATATGCTTTTATGAGATGAGTCAATCTAAGAACAGTCCAGAGGCAGATCCTTGTAGCCAGAAGAAGGAGTAAGGATTAGAGGGGAAGACCTCTCTTTCTTTCTGTTTAATTGTTTAAAATTTGTTCCTTTGTAAATGTGGTACTTTGTTTGAAAATTTCACACCAGAATTTGAATATTGAAAGTTAAAGTTTTTGCTTAGTATTTGGTCACTTCACCTGATTGAAAAAAGCTACTTTGAGCAAACTGTAAGCAAAGGGGGGTTGTCGGCATCATAGCTGAAAAGATTTTTCAACGAATTTTAACTGACTTCTGGCTCTACTTTGCTGCCTGTAACGTTGACTATTAAGATAAGTGGTATTTATGGAGGTATGCTGTTTTTTTTTTTTTTTTTTTTTTTTAAGTGTCATCTCACACATTGATCTTTCATAGATACACTGCTGATATAGGACATTACTAAGTTTTAGTTCAGTATTTTTCTTACCTCAATTTTGCACTCTAAAATTTTGTCTGAGAAGAGAACAGTTATTGATTCAGTTGCTATAGATTTTAAAGAATACCTGCAATTCATGACTTACAGGCTGACTTACTGGTTCAATTGGTTATTTAACGAATTCTGGTCTTTGGAAACCTCTATGAAATGATTGTTAGTTTATAATTATGCTGAAATAGGATACTTTAATCATCACTTAATTCCTTTCTTGTGGCTGACTTCTGGACAATCTTAACATGGCATCGTTCGTATCGTACCTACAGGTAAATATTCCAATCTACCGGACATGTTTATAATTATTCATTAACATCTTAAATGTTCAATAGTACCAGGGGATGGTGAAAAAGGTTAAGAGATGGAAAATACAGAAGGTAGGACACTGCTGCATATGGTTTGTATGATTTATTTGGTATCCTATTCTAATTATTGTTATAAAGTTTTGCCGCTTTTCGGAATCTTCAATCATAACTTTGCTACAGTATGATTGTGTTTATCAGATTTTTCTTCTGTTACAAATACTAAATAACTTCTTGATCTTGCAGGACAAAAGATGTGTATTGTACAAGTGAAGAGAAGTTGGGAAGGGCCAAAAAGAGGAAAAGGAATTAAAAAGCCGATTTTTCTGGAGGTGAAATAGTAGAATTTGCTATAGGTACTAATTGATGGAGAGACAAGAGGAATGTGCTGATAATTGCTAACTACTAATAGACTGCTCAACCAACTGGAGGAATAAGCCTTTTTCACTCGTATGGTATGGTTTTTGATTTCATAGTTCAAATGTTAGACATGTTCCTGTTTTAAAAAGGGTGAAGCAGAATGATGATTTTCAACAGGAAATCACTCTTTTTCTACGAGAATCTACACACTTTTAATGCTCCCCCCATTATTACCATTTTCTTTTCATTTATCTCTATATCTGCGGAAACGGGAGTCTTGGAGTGATAGTAAAGTTGTCCCCATACGTCACGGTTTCGAGACGTGGAAGCAGCCACGCATGCTTGCATTAGGGTAGGCTGTCTACATCACACCTCTAGGGGTGCGGATGCATGATGCTTTGTGCACCGGACTGCCTTTTTTTTTAAAAATCTCTGCATCGAAGGGAAACCTTGACGTAACTGTTAAAGTTGTTGACATATGACCGGGAGGTAATGGTTCGAGCCGTGAAAACAGCCTCTTGCAGAAATGCAGGGTAAGACTGCGTATGATAGACCCTTGTGGTCCGGCTCTTCCCCGGATCCCGCGCATAGCGGGACCTTAGCGCACCGGGCTGCCTTTTTTTAAAAAAAAATCTCTACATCTGCCCACTTCATACTAATCTTGATAACATCTGAATTATTATTGAAAGCTGGAATTACATACTTCTTTTGGTGTAATTTTCATTGCTTCGAAATGCTTCTTCTGTCTTCTTTTTACACCTTGTTTTACTGGATTGAGTTATGTTAGCTAGGGGATGACGAGTTTTGATGTGAATTTTCCTACCAAAAGTACTTGGATAGAGTTCCAATAGTTTGTAAACGTCCACTAAAAATAGAAATGTTGCATTTCTAATTGAATATTAGCTTAATATATTCTTATACTGATAACCTTGTACCATACCATAGAGTTACCCGTGCTAGTAAGAACGTGGAATTAGTCGAGGTGCTCGCAAACTGATCCGGATATTACAATTATCGGAAGGAAAAACAAAATTTGTGGCATACCATCGAATCTACTCCACTCTACGTTCTTTCCTTGTGATTCAACTACAGTGGATATAAATTGTTATAAAATGGAGAGTGGTAGATGTGAATGATATATTGTTTTTCTTATTTTGGAAGCAGCTTTGCTCCAATTGCATTCTAATTGGTGTACAACCTCTTTCTTTGCGTTACGAATTTCTTTATATAGTTAAGGAGTTGCCTTTCGCACCTAATGTGAAGACTTTTGGCACTGGCTCTCTTTCTGTTTTTTCTTTTTAAATTATATAAATTATAACAGTATTTTTCAATCTGATGTCCCTCTCTGTTTCTTCTCACCATCTTTCTCTTCTTGTGACCCTCTTATAAAAGTTGTGATCATGTATTTGAAATGTCACAAGTTTATTTTTTCACTGACTACTGTTCAATTTATACTACGATGTTAATTCTATGAAAAACCAAAAAAAAAAAATCAAAAATATCATGTACGATTTCATAATTCATAATTAATGTGAAAGAGGGTTACTTGTATGACCCAAAAAATGAATACGTAGAAAAGAGGTACATAATGCCTTTCCTCCTCATATCTAATCATATTATAATTGATAATACCAACAAAAAAAGAGGAATTTATAAAAAGAATACATATGTTGTAGCTATAGAAAAATCTCTCAATCACTTTTTCTCTCAATGTATCAATAATAAATGTGGTCCTAGACAAGCATCTCATCGTCGTTATTTTGTGGTCCTTACTCCTTAACTTATTACAAACGCAGAGTTAAAGTTAATGATGTTTTTTCTAGACTAGATTATGGTTTGGTCGTCTTAATCTGCTACAGTGAAAATACACGTTTGAGTAGACTTTTATTAAGCATTGGGTACCTTTGAGTAATGATATCCACTTGAGTTAAAACCATTTGAAGGTAAACAGAAGCAGCCAACCACAAATATATCTGATTAGACATAATTGGTAGGTTATTGCTGGCATTGACACTAAATTTGTGAATTTGAAATTACACCCTCTATTTCGAGTGTCAAGAATTTTTTTACAGAGACATAAAGGGGTCGTTTTGATGCGATGGATAAGCAAAAATAATAACGGGATAAAATTTTAGTACTGTCTTATCCTTTGTTTGATTACTAATTTTGGGATAAGTTATCTCAGAATTAAAAATAGTATCGGAATAACTTATACCTGCCAGAGGGTGAAATATAAATTATCTCAGGATAAAACACTAAAATTAATAATCCCAAAATTAATACAACATGCGAAACAATCAATAAGAAATAATATCGGGATAACAAATCACAATATAACTTGTCTTCAAACCAAACGACTCTCTTAATATCCGTTAAATGATATGAGATTTATTTGTTAGAACTGAATAACATCACCGGAAAGGAGGAGAAAACAGTAGAATCATTTAACTTTTTGAAGATTGATGTTTCTGCTTTAACATTTGTACAACTTGTAATGCAGGTGGTAGTTTTTGGAGAAGAAAATATAAAGTTCAAATATTCTTAGGAAGCAGTTTTTATGTAATTCAGTACAATTTAGTGTTTACATAAGTAAAATCATTGTCTGCCAATAGAGGAATAAATGATTACTGCCATCAAATCTCTACTTTGGTTATATATGGTTATTATTACGGTTCACTGTAATTATAACCAACCTCTAAATTCTAATTATTATTATTTTGGTTATATTCCTGTGCTTCTATTATTACATATCTTGTACGGTGAAATAAAGTGACCACATACCTAAAACATATCATTTCTATTACAGTCTAAAAAGTAACGCATTATCTACCAAATGGTCCATCACTTTTTGGGTCCACAATTTTTTATTACTACATACTTTCTACGTGTAGCTTTTGTTTGTAACTGATCCACCATTTTCGCAATCTGTAAATGCTTTGCACCTTTTTCTTTTCTTTTCTTATCTCCATTTAGTATAGTCTACATATGGAAATAATCAATTTCTTTCTCAATAACAATTACTGTAGTTATTTAGCAATCTGAACTTCTTCAAAATATTACTAGATGTTTTAGAAAAAAGATGAAATTATTTTTTACTTTTT
Organism: Nicotiana tabacum; assembly: GCF_000715075.1. Lineage (NCBI taxonomy): Eukaryota > Viridiplantae > Streptophyta > Magnoliopsida > Solanales > Solanaceae > Nicotiana > Nicotiana tabacum. The sequence continues at coordinate 74,665,911 of NC_134083.1, forward strand.
TTCAAATATATAACTTACTCTCCTAATGAATGGAGTGACAATTTAATGAGGCATTCAAATTCAAAGATTGAGAAAGGATAGTTTAGATAGATCTTTTTTACGGTTGAGGTTGGTACATATTTGATTATTAGTGTGTAAAGCCCTTAGAAAACAGACCATATGGACTAGAGATAATAGTTCCTTCTTCCTTGTCAGAAATATCTAAATTGGGAGCAAACAGAACTCATGATTTTAGCCCAATATTGTCATCCATTTGCTTTGAGCCTGCTTGTCACCATTTTCATCCAGTTTTTCAAGTTTTAAAGGGCAAAACTTGTTTTGTTTACAAGACTGTGATGTTCTTAAGTTATAATAAAATGGTAGAAATTTATTCAAATAATGATTACTAACTTCACGTTACCTTTTAAATTTTATCGTTTTTTTCTCTATACTATAAAATATTCTAGATTCCAGTTAATATCACATTTTTTCAATTGTATTAAATTGAGACAAAGATGTTTGTGGAAATACACAGTCAGGAAACTTTGTAACTTATTCTTTATTGATCCACTGGTTTTAGTTTTGACGTGTTTAAATCTATTTCGGTGAAACAATCCAAATACAAGAATCAAAGATTCAAATGATACATCTAGTGATGCAAGAGTAAAACACAATGCACCTACAGAGAGTCATGAAGTACTTTAGTAATGTCGAGTTTTAGCTAATAAAAGCATAACACAAACTTGAACATGAGATGGAATCGAAACAAATACTATAGAATTTCTCATACCCAGTCCATACACAAATGTCAAGGACGTGATATCCTATTAAACATATTTCTTGGATCTTCATCCACTTAACAACTGAAAAGCAAATACACATTTTCAGGTGCTCTTTTCTTTTTCTATTTAAGACTATCCTTTATTTTATTTTATTTTATTTTATTAGCTATACTACATCAAGCAAAAGAGGAAACGAAAGCAATCCACGCCAAAACTCTCAAACCACACTTTATTTTTATTGTTTAACCTTCTTTCCAGACGTATATAGGAAGATGCTTCTCACAGTATATTCTGCAGTCAAGCAAACCTATTCCGCGACCTGTGCACTAGCTGCCTCCATCAGGCCGTTGCGTATCTGATCACCAATGTCACGAACATGGCCAGGACCATGTGGTATGAAAACTGTCGTGTTCTTTGAGGAGTTTCCAAGGTCTTTGATGGTGTCAAAGTACTGGGTGATCATTATAAGATCCATCACTTCTTTAGCAGAAGTGCCTTCTACTTTATGTGAGAAGTTCAAGATGTTTTCTCTCAAACCATCTGTAATTGCCTGCCTCTGCCTGGCAACCCCAACCCCACCTAAATACTTGGCTTCAGCCTCAGCTTCTGCTTTCTTAACTTGGAGAATCTTTTCTGCTTCTCCCTTGTATACACTAGCAAGCTGCATCCTTTGAGCTACAATACAGAATAAGATAAGAGCATATTATAGTTCAGATAACTGTCAATCCACGTCTCAGATAACCACAATCTATAATCTATTACGATACCTTGGGGGAACAATATCTTTTATGGCAATAATAAATATCTGAATCTCTTTATACCATGTTGTCCTCCATTATTTTAATCATTTAGTACTTCAGGAAACAAAAGGGACAGATTAGGTAAACTTTATCTCTCCACACACCATGTGTCCTTAATAGGCACCATGCTTGAAGATCACAAATTCCAACAGGTGCATTTGAACTTACTAAGGATTACAACAGATTGGTATCATCAATGTCTAATTCATACACCAATTGAGAAGTAGAAACTAAGTATTTTCGAAGTAGAAAAGGCAGAAAACTAAAATACCATCAACACTCTGTTTGTATGTCTATGTCAATTCCCCTTCAAAAGGTAAACCACACATCAAGAAATTTATTCATATGCAGAACTACACTATCAACTAAGTATTGTCAACACAGTTTTGTACACTAATTCAGAAGTAGGAAACTTAGAAACTTAAGTACCATCAACAGAGAGAAAAAAAGGAATGTACCATCAACATTATATTTGTATACTAATTCAGAAGTAGAAACTACTCCCCTTCTTACCAGCATTTATCTCGTTCATCGCCTTTCGCACAGAAGCATCAGGAATAATGTCAACCATCAGTATGTGCTCGATGTTATATCCATAAGCACCCATCACCTGATATATAAGATAAAATAAGAGACTCCGTGGAAACATGAATTTCCTACTGGGCTGGGGAAAGTTTCAAACCCTTGTAAGCTCTATAACAATGGCATAATGCAAAACATCCCTAAAGCTTCGGTATTACAGAACAGCTTCATGATCCAAACTCTCTCTGTTGCCAATTTCTCCTTTTATATAAGTCAGATTTACAGAGTATATTTTCCTTTTGCTGTGTGCTTCTTTTTCTTCTTCTTCCCCCCTCCCCCAAACCTTTTTTTTGGGGGGGGGGGGGGGGGCAACAACCACCATACAGTGGGTTCACCTCAATTTCTATTTGACCAGTAAATATATACTAAAACAAATAAAGCTTATTCACGATCAACTTTAAACATTTTTCAATGACATACTAAAGAACAGAGAAGAAAGTACTAGAACACACACCAGACCAAAGCTCAGAAGTTACTGCAGTAGCATCCCCTTTTCCCTTTTGTAATATTTTTCCTTTTTGTGGGGCGCTGGAGGGGATGGAAGGACACTGTCATAAGGTTCTGCCTCATTTCAAATGCATAATAATATATTTTTTTAAATTCTTTGTGAGAGATAAAAAGAAATAGTACAACGTACTTAAGACAGCAGAGTAAAACTGAGTACTTTTCACTAACATATTACATACTGGAAAAAAGACCAGCAGAAAAGCTTATTTTCCTTCAATTAATGAGGAAGGTGACAACTTAGACTTAAAATTTCCACTTTCAAAATTTTGAGAGTATCTTTTCCAAAAGGGTTAATTGGTATTGTCACTTAACCATGCATACTGCTAGATAATAGGAGGAATGCTCTCTCAAAAAAGAAAAAAGAAATTCAGAGGAATAGTACAAAGTAAGGGAGGCAAAAGATCTTGGGTAAGAAACAAGTATTAGAACAATCCCAAGTTGCACTTTGCACGATAAAATCCCAACTAAGAAACAGATAAGTGCTAAAACACCAGAAAACTTTTGGGGAGCAAAAGTTTCCAAATGATTTTGTGCAGTTTAAGACCTTCCTTCCGCAGCAAAATCCAGGCTCCCAATGGTTTGAAACAAATTAAAATTGTGGAATTCATACACAGAAAACATATGAATAAAAGAATTAGTAGCTTTTTCCTTTGCTTTTCTTTTACCACCCCCCCCCCCCCCAACTATCCTACCAATCCCCTCTTTCCTGTTGATCAGGTTCTATTCCGAATTTAAAATGGAGCGAGGATTTTTTTTTTCCCAGTCACCATAAGGACACAAATTTACCTTCTCAAGTTCCTCCAACACAGCCTTAGCAACTTCATCCTTTTGCTCGAAAAGTTCATCCAAATTCATTTTGGGGACATGGGCTCGAACGACTAGAACAGTCCAGAACATTGAATGAAATGAGCATCATAGAAAGTGGCATAAATAAACAAGACAAAAGTAAACTCGCAAAAGTGAAACCAAAAGGAGACAAATTACCATCAAATACATAAGCCTGAATCTGCTCCTTTGGATTTTGCAACTCATAGAAAGCATCATCAGCATTTTGCCTGATCACTCTATATTGGATCGAGCACACTAAATGAACAAAGACATTGTCCTGAACAATTGCATATAAGTTAACTTTCTCCAGGCAAATCAACATATTCGATTATTCCCAACTTGAGCTTCTAAAACAAGACAAATTTTATCACTCCGCCTCTATCAAGTATACTGCTATCAATTCCCCAAAAAGATACAAGCTGCTTTATGGCAAAGTAAATTAGATCAAAAGGACCTCAAAAATCAAAGCATTGGAATATCATTCATAATATCATGGAGAACTATGATTAGCTCAGTGTCAATTTGAGGCGAATTGTCCACTTCCAGGAGCATCTAATGATAACATCCCCTACAATGGGGGCAATGATGCTTTAAATTTCCAAAGAACAATTTTTGAGCAATTAATGTGTCAACACACAACTAGACGCTTAACAGAACAATCCATAGAAAGAAAGGAAGAATTACTCCACCTGCAGTTTCTATTCCAGTCCAGATGAGTAAAAAAGAATATAATTGCTCAGCGTGAATTACGCTGAAGAAACTGCACATTATCTGAAATCTAAATGACTTACAAACCGCAAAACTATTCATACATTGAAAACATGAACTGCAGACTAAATGGGCAGGTAAAGTTTTGTGGAAAATTAACTTCATGCTATCCAGAGAGCATCATTCTCTCTGACTTCTTTCAGAAATATAGCACCTCATAAAAAACAGAACAGTACAAGCGTGCTTGATATTCCTACAGGTTACATCAGACTGAATATACTTTCACATGCCGATATTAAGTTTACTCCTTCTAAAGTTTCTATTTCTCACAAGTCACAATCAACATGTCTTAGTGTTTATTCACTCATTTGATTTATGGCTTCAAATACCCTGTAGTTGCACATTTAGCTGATTAATCGATTTCATTTTGTTTATTTAGTACCATGTGTATCAGCATTATAAACATGTAATTTGTGACTTATGACTAACAATAAACATTTGAACAAAAATTGCATTAATAGGAGTGAATTTCGAAACGGCTAATATTAGAATTGTAATTAGCAACTGCAATAAAAAATATATACTATCACTTAAAAATAACCAATCGATCATTCAACTTTTGAATATGTAAAATCGGAAACAGTAGGGTTTTCAGGGACAAAAACGGAATAAAAATTCACCTTGGTTTTAGTCTCGATTTTGACATCGAGAGAACTGATCCTGGTGGAGAGAATTCCAGAAAGGCATTCGCCGGCGAAAGGATTGAAGAAGTTAAGCCCCGGTTCTGCTAGCCTGTCAAAACGTCCCCATTTCTCAACGACACCGACGCTCGCTTGTTCTATGCATCCACAGAATACACAGTTAGCATTTCCCATCGCTTCGTATTGCCAATTAGGGTTTGAGTAAATTTGATGTTGGTGATGAATTCAGGATTAGCGCGTTTTTGTACGAAGACCGCCTTGGCGGGTTTTTACTTCTTTTCTTTTTAATTACCGAATGGATATTTGTTAGCAATAAATTTAAGGGAAAAAGCGGTCACAACTTCTTTCACAAGAAAGATCTTCTTTAAAGAGGGAAATTTGCTTTTAGTCCCTTAAGTATTACCATATGTTTCTTCTGTTTGTAAACTTTTGTAAATTTAACAAATTATTAATTGCTTAAATTATTTAACTATTCAGGTGTTATATCACGTTTTGTACAGTAACTTCATATCTGTGAGCGATATTGTTCTAAAGATAATGTAAATATAAAGCTTTTTATATGTAAAATGACCAGAATGCATATTTTAAATACGGAAAAGGGTCTGATATGTTTCTCCACTACGATAAATTATTTAAAGTTGTCCCCGTTATACTGTTGGACCATAAAACTCCCCGCCGGCTTACTATCCTAACACATGTATTCTTAAGTGGACGAAAGGGACACAAGACATCCATCCGTGCCTTTTTTACATTTGATATCATATTTAATCGACCTGATCCACGATACCCCATACCCAAACCTCATAACCTTTAAAATATAACACAAAATAAACCCATTTCATTCTTTTCTCTTCTTTCTCTTTCATTCTCTAGAACTCTCTAACCTCTCTCTTCTCTGCTGACTGCCGATTTGAATAACAAATGCCATAAATGGTAATACCTTCCTCCATTAAAGTGATTCGTCTCTAGTATATTTTTTCTGTTGGTATTTCATCTTTTTAGTATATTTTCGTTTTTAGGGTTTTTATTCTAGGGTTTCGATTTCTTGGGTTTCATCTACATCCAACTTAAGTTTCTGCAATTTCAGTTATATATTCTTATTTCTTGTCTGTTTCTAGTGTTTGCATGCATGGTTTAAGTCTTTATTGTTGGGCTTCTCTGTTTTGTGGGATTTTGTGAGGTTATGTAGGGTTTGTTTTTTGTCTTTGTTAATAAAGTATAGTTGTGTTGTCCAAAAATTCTGCACTTTTTCATTGTTTATTAACAACAATGGTCCCCAATTGTGTGGCCATTTGATAAAGTATTCAGGTATTTTGGATTCTTCTTTAAGGAGGGGACCTCTTGTCATAAAAAAATGTTCTTTTTGGCTTTAATTATTCTTTTCCACTACTAACTTTTACATTATTTATTTTATATTTTCTAAATGGTATATATTTTTTTTGTGTGTTTGCTAGGTTGTTGGAGGTGCTAGTCAACTTAATATTCAATTACGATGGTGATTGGGTTACTGAACCTGAAGTTGTCTACATAGAAAAATTGGTGAACACTTGGACATGTTATGACTCCGACTTACTTTCACACATAGACATAGTGAATGAATTCACAAATGAGCTAGAATTTTTAGGGGTTCAACAATTTATAGTTGCTGCCGCATATGGTAAATTTTATGTGATTGAATGGGATGATGGTATTAGACATTTACAAAAGTTAATATGTAATGAATTCAATGTAGTGAACCTATTTGGTGTAGATGAATGTTAATCCCCTATTTACTCTATTCCCAATATTGTACAATATGAGGAAGAATCTAATAAAATTGTGGACGATGTTGGTACTGATTGTAGCTTAAGTGATGTATGATATGACTCTAGTACTGATTCTAAAGGATACAATTCTGAAGAATTAGAAGCACTTAAAGCACAAAAGAAAAAGAAAACAACCGAAAAACTTAGTGACTACAAAGAGTTATACAAAGGCATGTCCTTTAAGAACATACCAGAAGCTAGGAAGTGTATAAAGTTGTATTCTCTTGCTAACTAAAAAAGATTGAAATTGGAGAAGAGTGACCTAGAAAGGCTTAGGTATAGTTGTGATATTGTTGGCTGACTTTTTTTTTTGTTTAATTAATATCAAAAGAAAAGTTTGGTGGGGTTAAAATC